>NC_077229.1:90748762-90857429 GCF_027887165.1 Monodelphis domestica
CAAGGGATTTTCACTTGGAGTCTACAAATTCTCCAGAGTCTGAGGATAGATTTCAGGGAGTCTATGAATTCAGATAGAGAAAAATATGGCTAATATTAATTTAAGAACCTCCTTTGTGCCAGGCATTGTGATAAATACTTTACAATTATTTTCTCAATTGATTCTCGCAACAACCTTCAACAGTAGATGCTATTGGTATTACCATTTTGTTTTTGTTAGTGTTTTTGTTATTCCCAGTTTGTGGATGAGGAAACTGAGGCCAAAAAAACAAACAAACAAGTTTATGTAACTTACCCAGGGTCACATAGCTAGTAAAGTGATAGAAGATGGATTTTTAACTCAAGTATTCCTCATTCCAAGCACAGTATTCTAACCACTGTGACACCTTCAGTGATATATTCCTTTAGCCATACATTAAAAAGGGAAGAAAAGCATTCTTCTAAGGGGTCCATTGGATTCCTCAGATTGCCAAAGGGGCCCATGATCCCCCAAAAGGTTAAGGACAAATCCCTGCCTAAAGTAAGGTAGAAATATAAACTGTTCTTAGTATGCTAAGACGTTGAATTTTATTATATGTTATAAATGGATACAATATTAGCAGATGAGACTTAAAGTAATGGATCCCATGCTCCCTCCACCTTATCAGAGTTATTTAATTGTAAAAGAAAGTAAGAGAAATGAGGTCAGGGAAAAGAGACTCCCGTTTCTAATGCTTCCCACCTGTATGACTTTGGGCAAGTCACTTACCATTTCTAGGCCTTATCTGTAAAATGAAGGTGTTGGACCAAATGGTTTCTGGGTCCTTTCCAGCTTTAGAGCTATGATGCAATAATAATAATTTTAAAGAAGCAAGGAGGAGGAGGAGGAAGAGGAGGAGGAGGAAGAGGAGGAGAATGAGAAGGGGAAGGGGAAGGAGAAGGAGAAAGAGAAGGAGAAGGAGGAGAGGAAGAGGAAGAGGAAGGAGGAGGAGGAGGAGGAGGAGGAAGAGAAAAAAAGGAAAAGAAGAGGAAGAAGAGGAAGAAGAGGAAGAAGAAGAAGAAGAAGAAGAAGAAGAAGAAGAAGAAGAAGAAGAAGAAGAAGAAGAAGAAGAAGAAGAAGAAGAAGAAGAAGAAGAAGAAGAAGAAGAAGAAGAAGAAGAAGAAGAAGAAGAAGAAGGAGGAGGAGGAGGAGGAGGAGGAGGAGGAGGAGGAGGAGGAGGAGGAGGAGGAGGAGGAGGAGGAGGAGGAGGAGGAGGAGGAGGAGGAGGAGGAGGAGGAGGAGGAGGAGGAGAAGAAGAAGAAGAAGAAGAAGAAGAAGAAGAAGAAGAAGAAGAAGAAGAAGAAGAAGAAGAAGAAGAAGAAGAAGAAGAAGAAGAAGAAGAAGAAGAAGAAGGAAGAAGAAGAAGAAGAAGGAGGAGGAGGAGGAGGAGGAGGAGGAAGAGGAAGAGGAGGAGGAGGAGGAAGGAGGAGGAGGAAGGAGGAGGAGGAAGGAGGAGGAAGGAGGAGGAGAAGAGGCACCTGCCTCAGAGAATGATGGAAAATGTCCTGAGTCAGGAGTGGAGGCAACAGAGGAATGAAAACATGGCTAGGCTAGCTAGTGAATTTTCTTTAAGATGGAAGTTATGGGAAGAACAGGCCAGTGAAAGGAAGAAGCCACAGGGTCAGCATAACTGCTTTAAATTTTTTCATCTCTCTTCAAGGAATCTCATCCACCTGCAAGACCACACTGGTGTTGGCACTTTCATCCCATTAGTAGCCTCTTCCTTCTCTTCATTTTCCACTTGGATGCACTTCTTTGAATGTCATGGTCTTGTCTCTTCATGGGGTACATTCCCTCCCTTTTTCCCTCTCCCCAAACCCACCTTTATTTCTAGCTTCTTTTTGTATACTTTCTTCCCCTATTAGATTGTAAGCTCCTTGAGAGAAGAGACTTTCTTATATTATATTTGTGTTCTGAGTGCTTAGTGTTGTGCTTAGCATATAGTAGGTGATTAATAAATATTTATTAACTATCAGGATGAAGAAGCTCCAGGCTTTATTGATAGGAAGTTTAAATTTGAATCCTGTCATTTACTATCTCTGTTACCTAAAAAAAGACATTATCCCCTTTTGAGCCTTAATTTCCTAATCTTTAAAATGGGGGTAATAATATTTGGACTACAGAACAATTCTGAGGGACTTATGAGAAAGAATGCTATCTACATCCAGAGAAAGAACTATGGGAGTAGAAACCCAGAAGAAAAACAACTGCTTGATCACATGGGTCAATGGGGACATGATTGGGGATGTAGACTCTAAAGGATCACCCTAGTGCAAACATCAATAATATGGAAATAGGTCTTGATCAATGACACATGTAAAACCCAGTGGAATTGTTCATTGTCTATGGGAGGGGGTGGGAGGAGGGGAGGGAAAGAACATGAACCTTGTAACCATGGAAAATATTCTAAATTAATTAAGTAAATACATAAATTTAAAATAAAATAATCTTTGAACTACTTATCTCCTAGGGCCATTAAGTGGATCCAAAGAGACATTGTTTGTAAAGAGCTTGGCAAAATCTTCATTTTTTTCTTCTGGGTAAACATGGCAGCAGGCTAGATGCAGGACTCTTTCTCTCACCACCTACTGATACAGACTACCTCAAAAATCCAAAAAAAAAAACCCAAATTCATATGAATGATAGGACTCTACAGTAGGGCTCAGCATTGAAGGTATGTGGGATTTGGGCATTTCCACACCATAAGGGGGTGAAAAAGCTTCCACCAAAATGCGAGCTGATCCATCCTCCCCCACCCCACCTACAGAGCCAGAGTAAGAGCCAGTGCACACTTGAATCAGTGAGTGAGTGAGGGGCACCTCTAGAGCAAGTGAGGGGGAACCTCTGGGTCCTTGGAAGCTGACTGAGACTATCGAGGACCTACCCCTGAGAGCAGCTAGACCTGAGGCCCCAGCAGGTTGAGGAGCACAGACCATGGGTGCTGGCAAGGATATAGTACAGAGAGGGGCAGCAAACAGTGGAAGCTGCAGAGACTCAAGAGCTGGCCTCAGCCAAAATCCTTGCTCCTTAGTTCCATACACAGAGAACCTGCCCATCTCACTCAGATTTCTAACTGAAAATGGAAGGAAAAACCACCACAGTAAATGCAAATAGTGCCCAGGAACAACAACTTCCCAACACCAAGAAAAACAAGAAGGGGTTGACCTTGGATAATTTTTATGGAGGAAAAACTCAGGTTACAGAGGAAATACAAATAAATGCACCAAAACCTTCCCCCAAAATGGAAATTGTCCACAAGCTCTTGAAGATTTTAAATTGGAGCTTATCAAAAAGATGGAAGCCTTCTGGCAAGAAAAGTGGGGAATAGTTCAAAAAGAAAACAACAGTTTAAAGGACAAGAATTTCCAATTGGAGAAATAGCTGGAAGCCATGAAAAGCAGGATAGACCAAACCAAAAAGGAAAACCAGTCTTTAAAGACCAGAATTAGGCAATTGGAAGCCAATGATCTTGCAAAACAGCAAGAATTAATAAAGCAAAGTCAAAAGACTGATAAAATAGAAGAAAACAAAATATCTCACTGAAAAGATGACAGATCAGGAAAACAGAGCACAAAGAGACAATTTGAGAATCATTGGTCTACCTGAAAACCCAGAAATAAACAGAGATCTTGACATCATACTACAAGAAATTATCCAAGAAAACTTCCCTGATGTTCTTGAATGAGGGGGCAAAATAGACATTGAAAGAGTTCATAGAAAACCCTCTACACTAAATCCTCAAAAGACAACTCCCAGGAATGTAATTGTCAAATTCAAGAATTTCCAAGCTAAGGAGAAAATTTTACAAGAAGCCAAAAAGAGACAATTCAGATATCAAGGAGCACCAATCAGGATTACACAAGACCTGGCAGCTTCCACACTAAAGGACTACAAGGCTTGGAATATGATATTCAGAAAGGCAAGAGAATTGGGTCTTCAACCAAGGATCACCTAACCATCAAAACTGACTATATACTTCCAGGGGAAAGTATGGGCATTAAAAAAATAGATTTCCAAGTATGTGAAGAAAAGACCAGAACTAAGTGGAAAGTTTGATATCTAAACACAAAGATCAAGAGAAACATGAAAAAGTAAATAAGAGAGGGAAAAGGGGAACAATGTTTTTTATTCAAACTTTCTTCTTTAAGGGCTTCAATAAGATCAAATTATTTATATTAATATATAGGGAAAATGTTATTTGTAACTCTCAAAAATTATATTCACTATTATAGTAATTAGAGGTATCATTCACAGGAAGAGATTGGGGTAATAAGTGCTATAAGATGATATGCAAAAAAAGAAAAAGGGAGGGGGGGATTGAAGATGGCACCAAGAGATACTTCAAGAAATAAAATAAATAGGATAATCTTTATCATGCAAAGATATACATGGGAAGGGGAGGGGAAGAATACTCTTATAAGAAGGAGAGGAAGAGAGTGCTAATAGGTAATACTTATTAAACCGTACTCTCAGTGAAATCAATTCTGAGAGGGAAGAGCATCGAGATCCATTGGGGTATTGAATTCTATCTTACCCTACAGGGAAAGTAAGAAAGGAAAACTAAGGGGGGAAGGGAGACAGGGAGTACAAAAAGGGAAAGGGGGGGAGGGAATTTAGCAGACCCTGAAAAAAGAAGGGAACAAAAATGGAGGGGGTAGAAAGGGAAGCTTATTAAGGGCAGGGATTAGGGGGACTTATTAAAAGCAAACCACTGGTTTAAAAGGATATAGCAAAAGAAAGGACAAAACTAGGAGAGGATACCAAAATGCTGGGGAATACACAAGTGACAATCATAACTTTGACAGTGAATGGGATGAACTTACCCATAAAACAAAAACAAATAGGAGAGTAGATTAGAAATCAAAATCCTAACATATGTTGTCTGCAAGAAACATACTTGAGGCGGGTAGACACTGACAAGGTTAGACTTAAAGGTTGGAGCAAAACCTATTGGGCCTCAACTGATAGAAAGAAGGCAGGAGTTGCAATCATGATATCTGACAAAGTCAAAGTAAAAATTGATCTGATTAAAAGGGACAGGGATGGTAACTACATCCTGATAAAAGGCAGTATAGACAATGAGGAAATATCAATGATCAACATGTATGCACCAAATGTCATAGCATCCAGATTTCTAAAGGAGAAATTAGTGGAGAAGGAGGAAATAGATAGTAAAACTATACTAGTCGGAGACCTGAACTTACCACTATCAAATTTAGATAAATCAAATTAAAAAATAAATAAGAAAGAGGTAAAAGATGTGAATGAAATCTTGGAAAAATTAGAGCTAATAGATATATGGAGAAAAATAAATAGGGACAAAAAGGAATACACCTTCTTTTCAGCAGCACATGGTACATTCACAAAGATTGACCATGTGCTAGGGCATAAAAACATGGCAAACAAATGCAGAAATAATAAATGCAACCTTTTCAGATCATAATGCAATAAAAATAATAATCACTAAGGGTAAATGGAGATCCAATTCAAAAATTAATTGGAAATTAAATAATATGATTGTACAAAATTGGTTAGTTAGAAAACAAATCATAGAAACAATAATTTCATTGAAGAAAATGACAATGATGAGACATCCTTTAAAAATCAATGGGATGCAGCCAAAGCAGTACTCAGAGGAAAATTCATATCCTTGAGTTCATATATTAACAAATTAGGGAAAGCAGAGGTCAATGAATTGGGCATGCAAATCAAAAAACTTGAAAGCAAACAAATTAAAAATCCCCAGAAGAAAACTAAATTAGAGATCCTAAAAATTAAGGGAGAAATTAATAAAATTGAAAGTAAAAGAACTATTGAACTAATAAATAAGACTAGAAGCTGATATTTTGAAAAAACAAACAAAATAGACAAAGAACTGGTCAATATAATAAAAGAAAAGGAAAGAAGAAAACCAAATTAATAGTATCATAGATGAAAAGGGAGACCTCACCTCCAATGAAGAGGAAATTAAGGCAATCATTAAAAACTATTTTACCCAATTATATAGCAACAAATATGGCAATCTAGGTGATATGGATGAATATTTACAAAAATATAAATTGCCTAGATTAACAGAAGAAGAAATAGAATTCTTAAATAATCCCATATCAGAAAAAGAAATTGAACAGGCCATTAAAGAACTCCCTAAGAAAAAATCACCAGGACCTGATGGATTCTCAAGTGAATTCTATCAAACATTCAAAGAACAACTAATCCCAATTATTATACAAACTATTTGACATAATAAGCAAAGAGGGAGTTCTGCCAAATTCCTTTTATGACACAAATATGGTACTGATTCCAAAGCCAGGCAGGACAAAAACAGAGAAATGAAACTATAGACCAATCTCCTTAATGAATATAGATGCAAAAATCTTAATAAATAGGATACTAGCAAAAAGACTCCAGCAAGTCATCACGAGGGTTATTCATTATGATCAGGTGGGATTTATACCAGTAATGCAAGGATAGTTCAATATTAGGAAAACCATCCACATAATTGGCCATATCAACAAATGTAAAATAAATAATTTTGATTACATCAAATTGAAAAGTTTTTGTACAAACAAAACCAATGCAACCAAAATTAGAAGGGAAGTAACAAATTGGGAAACAATCTTCATAATAAAAACCTCTGACTCCAATTGATAAATGGGCAAGGGACATGAATAGGCAATTTTCAGTTAAAGAAATCAAAACTATTAATAAGCACATGAAAAAGTGTTCTAAATCTCTTATTATCAGAGAGATGGAAATCAAAACAAATCTGAGGTACCACCTCACATCTAGCAGATTGGTTAACATAACAGCAACAGAAAGTAATGAATGCTAGAGGGGATGTGGCAAAGTTGGGACATTAATACATTGCTAGTGGAGCTGTGAATTGATCCAACCATTCTGGAGAGCAATTTGGAACTATGCCCAAAGGGTGCTAAAAAACTGTCTGCCCTTTGACCCAACCATAGCACTGTTGGGTTTGTACCCCAAAGAGATAATAAGGAAAAAGACATGTAGAAGAATATTCATAGCTGCGCTCTTTGTGGTGGCAAAAAATTGGAAAATGAGGAGATGCCCTTCAATTGGGGAATGGCTGAACAAATTGTGGTACATGTTGGTGATGGAATACTATTGTGCTCAAAGGAATAATAAAGCGGAGGAATTCCATGTGAACTGGAATGACCTCCAGGAATTGATCAGAGTGAGAGGAGCAGAACCAGGAGAACATTGTACACAGAGACCGATACTCTGTGGTACAATCGAATGTAATGGACTTCTACATTAGTGGCAATGCAGTGATCCTGAACAACTTGGAGGGATCTATGAGAAAGAACACTATCCATGTTCAGAGGAAAAACTGTGGGAGTAGAAACACAGAAGAAAAACAACTGCTTGATTACATGGGTATATGCCTGGGGATGTAGACTCTAAATGAACATCTTTGTGCAAACATCAACAACATGGAAATAGGTTCTGATCAAGGACACATGTAATACCCAGTGGAATTGCACATGGGCTATGGGAAGGGGGGGAGGGGAAGGAGGGATAGAATATGATTCTTGTAACCAAGGAATAATGTTCTAAATTGACTAAATTGAAAAAAAAAAGAAAATCTTCATTTTTGGTGAGAATTTGCTTTTTAGAAATTAAATTAATTCTCATATCAAGGCATTAGAGTAGAAAGGTCCTAAATCAATTCCTGTATATTAGGGAGAATTACTGTGTATTTCTGTGTCTGGGGTCTGGGTCAAGGATTCCATCCAATCTATAGCTTTTTGCATTTTCTTTGTTCTTAGGAATCCCAAAGAAGGGGAAGAAGGGTTCTTTTCTAGCATATGTGACCAATCTGTCTGTGAGGATGGGGAGAGGTGAATGGCTAAATAGGCCACCTCCTAATTAGCTGTCCACCAATTAGAAATGTCTTGGGATGCTCAAGGGAAGACTACCAGGACAAGTCAGGAAGACTCGAATTCAAATCTGACCTCAGACACTTACTACCTATGTGACCCTGGGTAAGTTACTATTTGCCTCAGTTTCCTCATCTAGAAAATGAGCCAGAGAAGGAAATGGCAAGCCAGCCCAATATCTTTGCCAAGAAAACTCCAATATGGGGTCATGGAGAGTCGGACACAACTAAACAACAACAAAATAAGAAGGGACAGAAAGTCCTTCCAGTCCTTCCAGTTCTTCTGAGGAACCTGGCTGACTTTCTGTTTGCAGCATTCACAGCTGTGTCTTAATAGTGAGCTCTCCTTGGATGCCTCATATCTCAACAGTCCCTGGGGTGGGAGTGAGGGGGGATGAATTACTTCCCTCTGTGTCAGTGAATCTAGGATCTGGAGTATTGGAGACCATTAGTTGGATTCCTTCATTTTAGAGATTTGCCCAGCATCTCACAGCAAGGATTCAAACCCAGCTGGCCTTTTACTTGGCCTTGACTTTGCCAAGAGCCAGATGGCTTAGAGGTCCCTGGGGGATAGGAATGGGAGGATCCGGGTCTGGGCCCAGGCTGGATGTTGACTGGCCTGAGAGTTGAGCAGTGTTTCTTCTGCTCCTCTGTAAAGGTTCTGAGGAACACACACAGGCACAAGTCTAAGTTTAAGGGAGCGCCATAGACAAAGAGCCGCCAAGATCTGATAATAAAATCCGTTTGGAACAGCTGTCTAGTGACAAGTATAATAAAGTGTATTAATGGGGCCATTATTATTCCCTAATTAAAAGCTAATAACGAAGAGTTAATTGCCTTTAAAAGATGAAGCACAGCAATGGAAGGGATTTATCTCTGTTTTTCTTTGCTTCTCTGGCTGGGCTGATATTTCCAAACTAATTAATTGAATCAAATCTTACAGAAAACGAATAATCTCCCTGGACCAGTCCAAGCAATTGAGTTAAGAAGTGTTTGTTGAGTTGGAGGGATTTTTGACAATCTCTCCAGTGCTACTCATTGTCATCAGCACCAGCCAGTGGGTGAGTTCTTCTGTGCCTGGGTGAGAATGTGCAATCATGAGTCCAGGAAATGTAGATTTCAAGTCAGATAATAATAGCTAACTTGAAGGTTTGCAAAGCATTCTTTATATAGTATCTCTTTTGAACAGAACCTTGTACAGTGAGGCACTGTTATCATTCCCATTTTAAAGCTGAGGAAACTTGAAGCTGGGAGAGCTTTCAATGAACTTTGCCTGAGGTCTCTGAGGCAGAATTTGAATTCAGGTTTTCCTGACACTAGGTCCAACACTACCCATTACGTCATAGAATCAGATGGATCTTAAAGTATAGGGTTCAGGGGTTTTAGGCTAGGGAGAAGAGCTGACTCCATAGCCCCTTGCCAATGCTTCATCCAGATGCTCTCTAGGTGGATCTCTCAATTAGTCATGTACCTTGATGCCAACTACCCACCCATATTTTCCTGGTACCAACCACCCTTAACCAAATGTTCCTGATGCCAACCACCCATCCTATGCTAGGTACGTCTATAGATGTTCTTCTACTAATACAGATATTCTTGATGCCACTCATTCATCCAGAACTACATATGTTTTTCTATTCATCCAAATATTCTTTTTTAAAAAAATGCTTACCTTCCACCTTAGAATCAATATCATGTAGTGGTTCCAGAGCAGAAGAGTAGTAAGGGTTAGGCAATGGGGATAAGTGACTTGCCCAGGGTCACACAGCTAGGAAGTGTCTGAGGCTAGACTTGAACCCCAGACCTCCTGTCTCCAGGCCTGGCTCTTAATCCACTGAGCCACCCAGCTGCTTCCATCCAAATACTCTTGATACTAACCATTCATCCAGTACTAGGTACCCTTACTGATGCTCTTTTATCTATGTTGGTATCCTTGATGTCAATCACCCATCCTGTACTGGATACCCCTATAGATGTTCTTCTATCCACCCAGGCATTCTCGATGCCAGTCATTCATCTAGTATTAGGTGCCTCTATTGATGTTCTTCTATCCATGTAAATATTCCTGATGTCAAGCACCTGCATTTTCTTTTTGATGTCAAATACCAATCTAGCTGATTTTGATACTAGCTACACATAGTTCTTGGTATACTTCTTGGTGCCAACCACCTGGTCATGTGTTCTTGGTACCAAATGTCTCTCCAGCTATTCTCAGTCTTGATCTTTCATCCACATATCTTTGACATTTCCCTTATATGCTGGTGGGCTCCTCTTGAGCTCTTGTTGGGATCCTTTTGACCAGAATGAAATAGCCCAATGGCACCCCATGCCTACAAGCTGGAGATGTGGAGCAGACTTTCCTGTGGGTGTTGGGGACATGGATAGTAAGGTGTTTTATAGGTCAAAAGGGGAGTAGTGATGAGTCTTCTCTTGATTATTCATGGATGAATAAATCCTTGCCTAATCAGTTATTTAATTAGTCTTCCCTGAGCTCCCTTGTGTGCTTAGGCCTGGGCTATCTACTATCATGGTAGGATTTGGAGTTTTAGAAGAACTTAGATATTATCTAGGCCAACTCCTTCATTTTTCATGTAGACAAATGGGCCCAGAAAAGGAAAGAGTCTTGCCTACCATTACAATAGTCTGCCTGCAAATTCAGTGCTCTAGCTCCCATCACATACTGTCCTGAAGTGCTGTGGAACAGACTTGGACTTCTTTCTATCTTTGGACCATTCCTGGACTCACGTACAGAGCAAACTAACTTATAACCTCAAGTGGAGAATGGAGGGAGCTGGGAGCTGTGCTGGTCCATCCCACAAGAGATGGAAGGCAAAGACCTTTATCTGGGCAGCAGGGCCAGGAGGGATCAGGATTGAGCTTGGTTCCTGGATGTTGGTAGCAGCAGAGAGTAAGAAGGAAGGCAGGGGAAAATAAGGTTGAAGGAAGGGGAAGAGCAGGTAGTATAAGAGATTGGGGACCTCTAATACCTAATTGTGAATTTAGCCTCCAGGATTGTGGATGGGTGAGTCAAAGGGAAGGGGCAATGAAGGAGTCCATGAAGGATGAGATTATGACAGAGTCTCATGCTAAAGAGTAGAAAGATCATTAAATCTGATGGCAGAGGTTCACATCTGCTACTCATCTTCTGTGTGTCAGAAAGCCTGAAGTTTAAATCTAGCCTCTAAAACTCACTAATTGTGTGACTCTGAGCAAGTCACTTAATCTATGTCTGCCTCAGTTTCTTCAACTGTAAAATGGAAATAACAATAGCTCCTATATCCCAGGATTATTGTGAGGATCAAAGAGATAATTTTTACAAAGCATTTAGCACCCAGAAAGTGCTTAATAAATAATTTTTCCTTCCTTCCTTTCTTCTTTCCCTCCTTCCTTCCTTCCTTCCTTCCTTCCTTCCTTCCTTCCTTCCTTCCTTCCTTCCTTCCTTCCTTCCTTCCTTCCTTCCTTCCTTCCTTCCTTCCTTCCTTCCTTCCTTCCTTCCTTCTTCCTTCCTTCTTGATTCTAGTATCTACTACTCTAGGTCCTTCCATGGGGATTTATCCATGGGGGATGAGAGGATGGGAAGGAGAAGATGGAGTTGCCTCCTAGGGAAAAGGGGAGAGGAGGAGAGAGATGAGTTAAGGACTTCATTGAATACTTTGGATTGTCTTCCCAACTCTACATAATTTGGGGTACATCTCATTCTCTCTCCTGTGCTTCAGTGTGTCCCTATCTACAATGTGAAGGACCCTGGACTCTGTATCATCTTGGGCAAGTGCCTTCCCCAATCAGGTTCTCACCTTCCTATTTTTCAAGTTCCTTTCCAACTATGGTGTTCTATTTTATACATCCTCAGGACCTTTCCAACTCTGATATTCTGTGTTCTAAGGTCCTTTCTTGCTCTGACCTTCCCTGTTCCAAGGGTTATCCCAGTCCTGATATTCTTGGGTCTAAGTCCTTCCCAGCCCTGATGTTCTATGTTCTAAGGCCCCTCCCAGTTCTAACATTCTTTGTTCTAAGAAAAGGGGCCAAATACTTCCCACATAGAGCAACATTCTCAAGTGTAGCCTGAATCAGATTATGATGTAATTGGGCAATATTTAACAAAATAAATAGAAATACACTAAAACATAGATAATGTTAATGTGTGGTTTTCTAAGCTAATATGTACCCCACTGGGATCCTAATGTATAGGTTAATGGGCCCCATTTCTATTTGAGCTTGACACTACTGTGGGGCTGGACTGGCATGTAATATTACTCTCATTTCAGATAGTGGATGTCCTAAGGACCTTTCTAGCTTGGACAGTCTATGTTCTAAGGGCGCCTCTTGTGTTCTATATTGCAAAAGATGGTCATTGGGTCAAGGCAAGGCCATGCTTCAGGAACAGAGTGGGTGGCAAAGGTGTTCTAGATAGAAGAAGAAACATTGGACTGTCTAGGAGCCTAGCATCCTCAAACCCCATTTCTATCCTGTTGGTCTCCTGCTTATTATCCTCCAAGGCTCCCCACTGTCTAGCAGGTCAATTACTAAGTCCCCAGCCTGGGTCTATGCCCTCCCTCTTACCTTATTGCCATCTGGGAGTCACCTCCTTGGCTCCAGGCTCCAGCCAAATTAAGTTGGTTTCTTTTTTTAACCTTTCCCTTCCATCTTAGAATCACTACTGTATATTGCTTTCAAGGCAGAAGAGCGGTTAGGGCTAGGCAATGGGGGTTAAGTGACTTGCTCAGAGTCACATAGCTAGGATGTGTCTGAGGTCACATTTGAACCCAGGACCTCCCATGTCTGGGTCTGACTCAACCCAGTGAGCCACCCAGCTGCCCTCTAAGTAAAATTTTCAGGTCCAGGCACCTGGGAACTGGTGAGGTCTGTTTTTCTCAGCCCAATATTCCCAGGCTCCATTCCACCTCTTCAGCCCACTCTGACCCCTCTCCCCACAGTCAGTTTTGGGATGACCCTTAGTTCAAAGGTTTGGGGCCCTTTTGGCTGCTTTCCTATAGGGCTCTCCAATGGCCTGAGACCTTTCTCTGACCTCCCCAAAGGAGAGGTGGTGAACTTGCCCTGTGCCTGGCAGCTCCAGTTGAAAAATAAGCCCCATATCCTGGGCATTCTTCATGGGGAGAAGACAGAGCTAGCTGCTCAAGGATATTCCCCTTCGGAGTTTGACTTCATTCTAGAAAACTGCTTTGGGTAATGAGGTGTGAAATATATTGTCAGGAACCTACTAGGTTGGGATCTTTTATCTAGTTGCCAAAAGCTATTTGAAAGCTTGTGACTACTTAGAACATCTCTCTGGCTCCTTTTTTCCATGGACCCCCACTCTCCTTTGAGCCCCCTCTCCTTCAGGAAGGCTCTCTAATACTCCAGCAGCCCACAGGCGCCCTTCTGCCACACCCAAAGGAGGATGCCATAATAACCAACATTTCAATAGTGCTCACTACGTGCTAGACACTTTACAATGATCATCGTATTTGATCCCTACAACAACCTGGGGAGGTGGATCTCCATTTACAAATGAGAAAACTGAGGCAGACAGAGGTTCAGTGACTTGCCTGGGGTCACAGTAAGTATCTGAGGCTGGATTTGAACTCAGGTCCCCCTGACTCCAGATCCAGTGCTTGATAGATAGCACTGTACCATCTAGCTGGCAATGCTAGAAAAGGATGGAAAAAGATGGCATGGTACTTGAATGCCAGGCAAAGATGTCTGAACTTTATTTTGGAGGTTCCAAAGATTTTTGAGTAGAAGAAGGATATAATGAGGTGTAAGAGTGAAGAGTGGGGAGAGAATGAATGTGGGGGGACATCAGGAAGCCATTGTTGTGGTCTAGGGGCTATAGGTGAGCTGTCCTAAAGTATGATGGAGAGAACTGCTTCAATTTGTTCTACTTTGTCCTAGAGCAGAACCTGGAACAGTGAGGTGGAGGCCTCACAGAGGCAAACTTGGGGCTGCTTAACTGCAAAAGTCGGTGGAATTTCTTTTTCTAATCCTCACTGGTCTCTCTGCAGAGCTTGGGGCTATTGGCAACCTCCTCCTTTGGGAAGCTCCCTCTTCTCCTGGCTCTCTCCTGGTTCTTCTCCTACCTGTCTGGCTGCTCCTTCTCAGTCTTCTTTGCTGAAGCATCCTCATCTCCAGTCCCCTGTGGACCTGAAAAAATGCACAGCTACCAAATGGAGTTATAATAAGGGTCTTTAATGGAGGCAGGCAGATGAATCGGGGACTTCCAATAAACTGCAGAAGGCAAGGCACTTTTATAGATTTTGGGGGAGGGGAAGGGCATCTACCCTACCACTGGCTTGGGAATGAAGCACTAGCCACAGTCTAAGGTGGCTGGGAGCAGTCTAGATGCAGTAGCCAGAGGCCAGGGGGATTGAACAAGTGATTAAGGTTTTGATCATCTTTAGCTGAGTTCTGGCTTGGGTGATTGAAAATATTTAAGAAGAGGCAATAAGGTGATTCAGTGGAAATAGAGCCAGGCTGAGGACCTGGGTTCAAATCTGATCTCAGATACTTCTTAGTTGTGTGACCTTGGGCAAGTCACTTAATTCCAATTACTTAAGCCTTACTATTCTTCTGCCTTGGAACCAATATACAGTATTGAATTCTAAGACAGAAGGAGGGTTTTTTTTAAACCCTTACCTTCCATCTTGATATCAATACTGGTTATTGGTTCCAAGGCAGAAGAGCAGTAAGAGCTATGTAACGGGAGTTAAGTGACTTGCCCAGGGTCACACAGCTAGGAAGTGTCTGAATCTAGATTTGAACCCAGGACCTCCTGTCTCTGGGTTTGGCTCTCAATCCACTGAACCATCTAGCTGCCCCCTAGAGTGTTTTTTAAAGAGTGTTTTGCTCAGTCTAGGACAAAGGATCAATTGTGGAGTTCCTTGAAGACAGGCTGTCAGAGAGAAGGGTCTATCTAGGGGTTTCAGAATTCAACTTGTCACTAGTAACCATGACTATCCTTTAGTGCTCTGTCCTGGGTTCTCTTCTCTTCTTTTCCTATACTTTCTTGAGAAGTACATCAGCTCCTGTGGGTTCCATTATCATCTGTATCTGGTTGCCTGACAGATCCCCAGATCCAGCCTTAATTTCTTTCCTGAGCTCCAGGTCTATATTTCTCACTGCCTGGGTATCCACATGGATATCCTGTCAACATCCCAAGCTCATCATCTTCAAAGTGGGACTTATCCTTTTCCCCAGCTAAATCCATTCTCCCTCCAAACTTCCTTACTTCTGTTGAGAATAACATCATTGTTTTTGGCACTAAGGTTCACTGAGTCATCCTTGATGCTTCTTCACTCTCCTTTGCCCCCAGTGTCCAATCAGTTACCAAGTCTTATCAATTCTTGCCTCTTGGGGCCATCTTCTTTTTTCCACTAATGTGGTCCCATTCCCAACATGGGACCTTGTCACCTCTAACCCAGGATGTTGTAAGCATCAAATTGCTCTCCTGTCTCCAATCCATCTTTCGCAAGTTGTCAAAATCATTTACTTAAGGCTGACCATGCCATTCCCCTGCTCAAAGATCTTCAACGAATTCCTATTGCCTATAGAATAAATGACCAAGTCCTCAGCTTGGCATTGAAGGCTCTCCATAGTCTGACTCTCCTTCATCTTTCTAGGCTTTTCCTATGTTATTCTCTTTCACATATCCCCTGATCTATGGAAAATGGCCTATTTTTGGTCTTGATCAATGACACATGTAAAACCCAGTGGAATTGCCCATTGGTTACAGGAGGGGGTTAGGGGCAGGGGAGAGAAAGAGCATGAATCATGTAACCACGAAAAATATTCTAAATTAATTCATTAAATAAAATTTTTCAGTTAAAAAGAATTAATCTAAAAAATAAAATAAATTGACCTATTTTAAAAGTTTTTCTGAGTTATAGCTATGTTATCAGGCAAGACAGAATTCCATATTATTCATTTTTATAAGTGAATAGTCATATAAAACCCAAACTCTCAGACAAAAATCCAAATAAGCAAGAGAAAAACCATCTGCTTTCATCTGAATTCGGACTCCCACTATTCTTTCTCTGGAGATGGAGAGTATTCTTTGTCACAAGTCCCTCAGGATTGTTCTGGATTGTTAAGAATTGTTGTTGTATTGTTGTAACAAGTATTGTTAAGAATAGTTAGGTCATTCACAATTGATCATTGTACAGTATTGCTGTTACTGTGTACAGTGCTCTCCTGGTTCTGCTCATTTCACTCTGCATCAGTTCACATAGGTCTGTCCAGCTCTTTCTGAAACCATCCTGTTCTTCATTCCTTATAGCACAATAGTATCCTATCATCATAATTTGTTCAGCCATTCCCCAATTGAGGGACATCCCTTCAATTTCCAATTCTCTTCCACCACAAAAAGAGCAGCTATAAGAATTTTGGGGGGCAGCTGGGTAGCTCAGTGGATTGAGAGCCAGGTCTAGAGACGGGAGGTCCAAGGTTCAAATCTGGCCTCAGATACTTCCTAGCTGTGTGAACCTGGGCAAGTCACTTAACTCCCATTGCCTAGCCCTTATTGCTCTTCTGCCTTAGAACTGATACATAGTACTGATTCTAAGACGGAAGGTAAGGGTTTAAAAAAAAAGGAATTTTTGTGACCTATTTTTAAAAATTAACCAAGTTTTATATTTGGTTATTTTTTGGTAGTCAGTACATAAATAGGGGAAGGGAAGAAATAAGCCTTTTATACAGTGCCATCTATGTGCCAGGCACCATGCTAAGGACTTTACATCATCTCATCCGTATAACAATTCTAGGAGACAAGTACCAATACTATCCTCATTTTACATTTGAGGAAACAGAAGTTAAGTGCCTTGCTCAAGGTCACATACCTTGTGTCTGTGGCTGGATTTGAACTCTGGTCTTTCTGACTCCAGGCCCAGGACCCCATCCACTGTGCTACCAGCTGCCTCTCGTCTATGAATAAGTGATACATTTTTTAAATGCAAGTATTAAAAAGAGAGCCAATATCCTGAATATGGACAAGCTATTTGGCTTCCTACGAAGTCCCACTAATTCTCTGTTTAATGCGATCACACTCACTTCCCATCTGATAGAAAACATCCTCCAAGATGTTCACCTCCCATTAACAAAAAGGTCGGTGTGAGGGGGGTTCCCCGATCACTTTGGAGACAATTGCCACAACTCCAGAATAAGGCTCAGCGCCTGAGGCTGCCACCTGGTTGGGGAATTGGCTGGGACTCTTCTTAGGGGAGGAGCGCTAGCCTTGGTGCTAGCCTGGACTGGCTGCATGCTCTCTTCTCCCTCATTTTCCCCCCTCTGGGGAGGATGCGGCAGAGCAGAACAAGACAACAGAACAGAGCAGGACCAAGCTCTTGGTGGGAGTGATTGAGGGCAGCCAAAGCTATGCACTGGTGGTTTATTCTCTGCCACAATCCTGCCCTCTAGCACCCACCTAGGAACCTGCAGCGTCTGCCTTGGGATTGCAGCTCATGGGAGCTGTGGGGGCTCACTCAGCAGGGGCCAAGAGAAGAGTTCCAGAGAGGGGGCTTTCTTGGATGGAGGGAGGGTAGCGTTTGGGGGCAGCATGAGTTTCTGCAGAAACAACTGCTTGCTTACATTACCTAAGAAGCAGGCTCATGAGTAATGCCATTTGTGAACCCCTGCTTCCCCATTAAAGGACGGGAGATTCTCTGGGCAGCATGGTACCAAATCTTGGGTTTCTAACCAGAGAAGAGAAATTTTGTGGGAAGCTCTAGCCTTAGAACTTATCTCAGGAGTAACTCCAAGTTCCAGGGCAGCTAGATGTCTCACTGGACAGAGCAATGGGCATAGAGTCTGGAAGATCTGAGTTCAAATCTGACCTCAGACATTGACCAGCTGTGTGACCCTAGGGAAGTCACTTAACCCTCAAATGCAAAATGAGCTGAAGAAGAAATGGCAAACCACTCCAGTATCCTTGCCAATAAATCCTCAAATGAGGTCAGGAAGAGTCAGACACGACTAAAGACAACTGCATTGTGAACGAACCCCCAGTTTAAGAGTTCAAGAACCCATATTTCTGGAGAAAAGGAGTCCCTAAATAGAGATAAGGGGATGCAAATCTCACTACCACACTCTCCACTATTTCTAAGAGTAATTCAGACAGGACAGCTATGATAGGAAGGATGAGTGTGTGGGGGTCAACTTTCCAGCAGCCCCAAAGTATCTTCTTGGGGAATCTAAACCACTAGGTGTCACTATCAGCATTGGAAGAGCTGTCTAGGACCCTGCCCGAAGGATGGATTTCACCAGAATGTTTAGAGTTTGCTCAGCCAGCAACTCTAGATTCATTTCTTACCAAGGAGAGTCCAAACCCAGGGGTGTGCTGGTGAATTTTTAATAATCAGCTCTCTGGTGGGAGGGGGGAGGAATGTATGCATAACACACTTTTAAGTTTAAATTGCATTATTGACATTTTCTCCTTCACTTTCTCAAGTCTAGATAATCACCAAAACAATAAATAAAAGTCTTGATTTATGTAATATTTGTTGATTTTCAAGGGAAATGTTCAGAATGAAAATTGAACAATTATCTGTTGAATTGGGACAAGCTATCTCTAGCTTACTATAAGTCCAGAACATGAAATGTTAATGAGTCTAGTGGACCCTTCAACCTCAGTAGAAAGGTCGTATCCACCAGAAAAGGAGGAAAATGGTGCTGAATCCTTATGTGAATGTTCTATGTATTAGCTATAACTGCCTCTAAGTTCTGAGCCTGTAAACAGTTCTGCGTCTTTTGTAGAATGAAATGAAGGCTATTATGTACCCAGTATGCATTTATTACCCTGAATGCTTGTATAAGAGCCGAGTCCCCTGTTACCCACATTTATGGAAACCTCAGCATGTATACAAAAGCTCTATTTGGAGATTTCCCGAAGTATACTTGAATAGGAGCAACAAAAAGTTAAAAGGGAGCCCCTGAGCCCTTGAGATCAGACCGAGTTTGGGGGAGTGTTCTAGACCTAGACCAAGAGTTATTGTGCCAAAACTGCATTCTTTCCCCACAAAAAATAACAATATCTCAGAGAACATATAATTCAGAAAAGGAATTTTAGTACAGGGGCATGGTTTGATTTAGGAAATAATTGTACCAAAAAGCAAAATGGAGGCTGAAGACAAGTAATCAAAGAGTGTTAAGACATTTCAAATGCATGGTCGTGACTCAAATTGTGAACTGTGTTATGCTTCATTTAGTATAATATAAAAACTGCCTGAGGAACATTATATCTACTGGGCTCTAGAAGGCTGGTGAGACTCCCTTAGTCAATATGCCATTAATTTGGGGGTTCCACAGAAAAAATAAACAACCCACAACTGATTTCACCTCTAAAAAACACTCTTACGCTGCAATAAGCAGGTTTTAAAAAGTGGAGTGATGTGAGAGTTTCTCCTTTTGCCAAGGTGTGTTTCTAGGACTACTAACATTTTTGCAGTTACAAAAGAGTTGAAAAATCATATTTCTTCTGAGGCTACAAAAAGGGATGTCTCAGGGATCCCTGATAAAAGAAATTGGTGTAAGGCCTTTTTCTTTCTCTGCTGCTGAATTGAGTAGGGCCCTTCTCATTTTCCCTTTCTCCATTTTCTTCCCTCATACTGCCTTTATTCTCTACTTGGTTTGGTGGTTATTTCTGTTTCCTTTCCTTTTCTATCCTTTTGTTGGACCTACAGGCTTTTCCTTCCCTACCGCCTTTCTTTGGTTTAAGGTCAGCTTTGGCAAGCACTCAGGCTGCCCTGCTGTTTGGCCCTTCCCTACTTTTTTGAACTCTGCCTGGGAGTTTGGGTTAGTTTTCACTTCAGGGGCTTTGGGGATTTGGGTAGAGGACTTGTATTTATTCATCTGAATATTTCTTGTTTCTTCCTCTTGTCTGCCAGCAGAATGTAAAATCCTTGAGATTAGGGATTGCTTTAATTTCTGGGTTTTGGCAGCATTTTGCACCCCCCCCCACCTTGGAGTCAGGAAGACCTGGGTTCTAATCCTACCTCAGTTATTTGCCAATGGCATACAACTAAGCTGAGCCTTAGTTTAGTTTCCTTTTGTGTAAAAGGAGAGTGACAAGAACATTTATCTCTGGTCACTGCAAAGATCAAATGAGAAAAATGTATGGAAGGTGCTTTAGAAACTCTAAGATACTACAAACTTGTGTTATTCTTAGAAATACCATCTCACTCTCTACCTTTCTTTTTTAATGTATTCCAGATAGAAATAATCTTGGGATAAGTTATTATCCTGCTATTATCATTTTATATTTAATGTTCTTTGAATTATTTCACAAGTAGAAAAAATTAATTGAATAAAAGGAATTAAGATGTAGGCTTGACTTCTGTTGTTGGTCACTTGTGTCCAATTGTTTATGACCCCATTTGGGGTTTTCTCAGCAAAGATACTGGAGTAGTTTGCCATTTCCTTCTCCAGCTCATTTTACAGATGAGGAAATGGAGGCAGGCAGGGTTAAGAGGCTTGCTGAGGGCACATGGGGTCTGAGATGAGATTTGAACTCAGGGAGATGAATTTTCCTGAGTCCAGGTCTGGCGCTTTACTGTATGCACTATGGGGCCACCTTGCTGCCCCGAACACATTCTCAGAACAACTGAAGATCAGACAGGCTGTTGTGGATACAATGAACCTCACCCCATTTCTATGAGATATTGAATTCTTCTTTTTGGTCTCTATATTTTCAAGGCTTTTCATTCAATGTAGCTTGGATATTATGAGTATTTGATGTAGATACACTTACTAAAAACATTGTCTTATACTTTTATGGAACAATGTTCAATCCAAGAGAAACATGGGTAACAATTCAGTTTGTGCTAACACTCCAGTTCCAATAGAGTCTACTTGTTGGATTATCAGGGATATTTTGAAGTCTGTCCTCCCATGAAAAATAGTGAGTTTCTGACCTTGCCCTGTCCTACTTTCTAGTCTTCTTATACTTTGTTTCCCAACACGTGCTTTTTGATCCAATGATACTGGCTTCTGGCTGACCCTTGAACAAGTATTCCATCTCTCTGCTCCTTGGGTATTTTCTCTGGTTACCCCTCTTCCACTCCTACTAATGACCTCCCTGGCTTCCTTTAAGTCCCAACTAAAATCCAACTTTCTGTAACAAGGCTTTCATAACCTCTCTTCATTCTAGTTCTTTCTCTGTTTTTTTCTTCTTCTATTTATCCTGCATACAACTTGCTTTCTTTATATTTATTTGCATATTGTTTCTTCCATTAGACTGTAAGCTCTGCAAGATCAAGAGGATATCCTTTGCCTCTTTTTGGAACTTCGGTTCTTAGCACAGTGCCTGGCACATAGTAGGTGCTTAATAAATGTTCTTTGACTGATTGATATATAAATTTAGTCCCCAGATCATGTCTTGCCATGTATTTTTTGGGTGCTTAAATTTTGTTGTCCTGCACTGATATCTCTACCATTTTCTTGCATTTTCTACATTAATAGCAATAAATCTGGGCTCCTTAAGTGTAACTTCTAGTTGCTGGTGGTGATGACTTCATCCCAAATTGCCATCACAAAGCCCTCTGTTTTTAATAAACAAACCCTCATGATTCAGCCTTTTCTTTTCATTAGGCTCCTTTGGATCTGGGGCCATGCAGATGGTTGTTACCTGTGGAGCACGCTTGGATTCCATTCTGGTATCTGAGTCACTTCATGGTTTCTACCCACTCCCAGTGACTACGTCTGATAAATCCAGTGGCATGTCTACCTCTTGTCAGATTTTAGCATTGCCTGGTAAGGTGGTTGCAGCTTGTACCAAAGGTATTTCTATAGCTTTGAACCTGCTTATCACGTATTCTGAGTAAATCCATCAAGAGTCTTCTTCCTTGCACATGAGAAAACGTGATTATTTGTGTTGGGTTATTTCCTTTGCATTCCTAGCCCGTGTTGTGGTGTTGTTGTTGAGTCATTTCAGTTGGGTTGGACTCTTTGTGACCTCATTTGCGGTTGGCTTGGCAAAGATACCAAAGTGGTGGTTTGACATTGTCCTTTCCAGCTCATTTTATAGAAGAAGAAACCAAAGTAAACAAGGTTAAGTGACTTGCCCAGGGTCGCACAGCTAATATGTGTCTAAGGCTGGATTTGAACTCAGATTTGGACCTCAGGATGGGGACCACCTAGCTACCCCTTCCTAAGCACCCTCTAACTGCTGGTGCTATTGAATTAAATTGGAGCTGTCCCAGGGAGAATGGGCTGGAGGTGATGGATTTCCCCTTCACTAACTGGTGTTTGAGCAAAGATCAGATGACCACGTACTACTGACTTGCATTGTCATTCAGGTTCAGGTGGTAGCTGGTGCCACTGATTTCCCTTCCAGCCCTTAGATTTCATGATTCCAATGATGAGGGCCCATACTTGGGTGTTGGCAGTGGGAACAGAGAGGAGGGGATGGATGAGAGAGATCATAGCAGCACAGATTTAGAGGTGAAAAGGAACTTGTAAGCTGAGTATAACCTCTCCAGTATACAAACATGGACACAGAGTCTGAGAGAGGTTGTTTGGCGCCACTCAGCTAGGAAGAACCCAAGTCAGAGCACAAACTCAGGTCTTCCTGCCTCCAAATCCTGTGTCCTACTACTGTAATGTCATTAGGAACAAGGTGTTGACAGGCCTCTGTCACAGACTAGATCTGAGAGGAGAGGGACAGATACAGAGTGAAGAGAACCCCAAGGTTCCAACTGCAGGGGATTTGTGTAGAAGTTCTCTACAGTTGACTAGATATCACAGAGTATTCCCTGGTGTGTGTGTGTGTGTGTGTGTGTGTGTGTGTGTGTGTGCGTGTATGCATGTGCTTGTGTGTGTGATATCTCCTTGGGTTTTGCCTCTCCAGTCAAACTAGGAAGGTAGGGTTAGGGTCAACTCATTCTTTATTTCCCAACAACAATGCCCTAGGACTTTGTCACTGTTGTTTAGTCAACATTTGGGGGTTTCTTGGTGAAGATACTGGAGTAGTTTGCTATTTCCTTTTCCAGCTCATTTTATAGATGAGGTAAATAGGGTTATGTGACTTGCCCAAGGTCATCCAGCCAGTAGGTATCTGAGGCTGGATTGGAACTCAGGTCTTCCTGATTCCAGGTGGCCCTTTACTCACTGCACCCATTTAGCTGCCTTGGAATAAAGATCTGATTGAATGGGTGGTAACATCTTGGCCCATCCCTTACCCTTTCCCTAGAACAACAGTTTGCAAACTATGGTCCAAGAACCACTGAGAATCCCTCAAAATATTTTAGATAATCAAAATTATTTTTATAATAATACAAAAACATTTTACTTTCTAATACAGTAAACATCAGTAGTTATAAACCCTCCAAACTGAAGCTCTGGGGGTCCTCAATAATGTTTAAAAGTGTCAAGGGGTGCTAAGACCAAAAAGTTGTCCTGGAGGGAGCCTGGAGTAATTGTCTCTGTTCTAAAGATGGAGGAAATTAAGGCATTATAAGTCTGTAGAGTCCCGAGTGAGACTTTGGATGGAGCCAGGATCTAAAATGAGCTCTCCCAATGTCTGGCTCTGGTGTTCCCCTCTACCTCCCTTCACCCCTACTAAAAACTTCAGTTCTGTGCCAGTGGGAGAGAGGAAATGAAATAACTCTTGAGAACTCCTTGCTGGATAAGGCCATGGGCTGGGGTGGCTACCATCTCAGGAGGCAGGATAAGTAGAAGGAACAAAGTCCAACTTGCCTTCAGTGGGGTTCTAGTCTTAAGGGGCCAAGTAAGCATTCATTGAAGATCTACTCTGTCCCAGGTACTGTGCCAAGCACTGAGCAAACTGGACTCCCAACTATGCCTTAAGGAATGAATGGTGCAAGTCAATGGAGGATTGAGGGGGAGGCTGTGTGTCTGCCAGTGGGCAAAGGGGCAACTAAGAGAAGCGAGAGAGCAAAGCCTCTGGCTTGGGAGTGGGAGGACCTGGGCTAGCGTTTGGCTAAGGGTAGGCCAAGCTGTCTCTGAGTGACCCTTTGTTTATCTATAAAGTGAAAGGATTGGATCATTGGAGTTCTAATGTCTCTCCTAGACCTAAGACCTTGGGCCATGATCAAAGCCCACACATCCTCTGGGATTCATGTCAGAAACAGGATAACACATTCTTGCCAGGAGACAGAGCACTAGACTTGGTGGCAGGTAGACCTGAATTCAAATCCTGCCCCACTGGTTAGCACTATGCTTAGCATTATGGTAAACACTTGTTAAAGGACTCATCTATGCATCCATCAATCCATCCATTCATCCATCCATCCATCCATCCATCCATCCATCCATCCATCCATCCATCCATCCATTTATATGTCTGCCTATCTGTTCAATTATCTCTCTGTCTCTGTCTCTGACCATTATCTGTCTGTCTCTCTGTCTGCCTGCCTATTTGTATATCCATCTAGCTCTCTCTCTCTCTCTCTCTCTCTCTCTCTCTCTCTCTCTCTCACTCTCTCTCTCTGTCTGTCTCTGTCTGCCTACTTATCTATTTGTATGTCTGCTTGCCCATTTGTCTGTCTGTCTAGCTTTCTCTTTCTTTGTCTGTCTGTCTCTATCGGACTATCCATCTGTCTGTCAGTATCTGTGTCTGTGCGACCCAAGCCAAGGCATAGCACCTCTCTTAGCCTCAGTTTCCTCATCTGTAAAATGGGGACAATAATGGCACCTGCCTCCTAGGGTTGCTGTGAAGCTCAGATAAAAGAATAGAGCCCAACCCTCAAGCACTCTATTAATTGCTCACAGTGATGCAGGTACCACCTTTGGGTCTCAGGTTCTTCCTTCATAAAATGAAAGTGTGAGAATTGAGGATTTCCTTTCATTTCTAAAAGCTTTGAACTCAGGGCTCCTGCCTCTCAGTTTAAGTCTTACAGAAACCTCCTACCTCCCTTCAGTGCCCTCCCAGCAGCCAGGCCGGAGCAGAGGAAGCCCAGGCTGGCCCAGTGAAAATTCACTCCATCATTGGGAAAGTGATTCCCTCAGGGATGGAAAGCAGCTTGGCAAATGCGCCATGATGGATCCTTCCTGCCACCCTGAAGTGCCCCTCCTTCCCGCCAGCCTGCCTGCCGTCTGGACTCTCCTGCATTCAGTCTGTACCCTGTAGACCAAGGTGTTCCTGCTGCTGTTGGCTGACTCATTCTGCAGAGGAATTAGAGACTGGCCTGGGGGTGGGGGGAGAGAAAAGCTAACACTACCAGATGACAGAGAGCTAATTATGTTCTCCTGTCTGAGAACTCCCTGACACCAGACTGATTGACTGCCTTGCCAGGCTGGGGAGGTTGAAGGAGGCCTGGAAACATCCAAGGAATGGTGGCCGTTCCAGACCCCCAGGACCCCTGTTGAGGAACAGTTTTGAATGGAACCTTTCATGCCGTCTGGGATGATACATAGAGGGTAGAGGGTAGAGAGTTTGGAGTCAGGGAAATCTGGAATCAAATTCTACTTCTGATGTTGGTCAGTTATTTTTCAATCATATCTGACTCATGACTCTATTTGGGGTTTTCTTGGCAAAAATACTAGAGTGGTTTGCCATTTCCCTTTCCAGGTCATTTTACAGATGAGGAAACTGAGGCAAGTTAAGTGACGTGTCCAAGGTCACACAGCTAGTAAGTGTCTGAGACTAGATTTGAACTCACAAAGATGAGTCTTCCTGACTCCAGACCTGCCACTCTATCCACTGAGCTAACTAGCTGCCCACCAACTTCTGATTCTTGCTGGCTATACAACTCTAGGCAAGCCATTTCTCTGACTCTCAGTTTCCTTATTTGTAACATGGGGCAAGTAATACCCCTTGCTCCTATCTGACAGGCCCACTGTGAGCCTTAAATGAGATGATGGATGGAAAGTGCTTAGTTCACTTTAGAGGGTCATATAAATGTCAGCAGTGATGATGATAATGTTGATAACAGCTCCCATTCTCCAGTTCTGTTTGGCTTACAAAGCTCTCTCCTTATCACAGCCCAGAAAGGTAGGCAGTACAGGTGGAGAGACAATTTTTTAAAAATTTAAAGGTATTTTATTTCCCCAATTACATGTAATAACTTTGGAAAGACATTTGGTTACAGGGTATTTAAGTTTCAAAGTAGGACACACACACTCCACCACCGCCGCCTCTGCCATGACCTCCAACAACACTAACAACAATAAATAAAAAATGGAAAAGATCTGGGAAGATAGTCCTAAAAAATTATTCAGATGAGAAAACCAAGGTTCACAACTCGGATGTGTGGCTGGCATCAGGGGCCTGACTCCCCTATCACAGAGACACCATAGATTCCTCCCACTTCAGGCAGTGAGGCAGCAGTGGATAGAATCCAGCTGTCAATAGAGTGCTCGACCTAGAGATTTTACAATCTTTGAGGTGATTCCTGAGAAGGAACTGGGCAGACTTTCACAAATGATATTCTATAGCATACCACATTTCAACAGCTCCACAACTGACTGAAAATTGTAGAAAACAGAAGATCCCTCCGTAAGCCTCCAAAGAATTAAAGTTTAGTCATCCAAAGGATGATTAATAGGTTCATGTTGGGCACGAGGAGACTGCAACATATTATTGGTAAAGAATCAGCAGAAAGGATGTCACAGGAAAGATATAAGACCAGAAAAGAAGGAGGGATTGCTAAATGAAGTAGCAGGAATGGAAGATAACCAATGGGTATTTGGCATGCTGTGCTGGAATGCATGAGGAATGAGTGTGCTGGCCAGCACAGATGCATGTGGTGGATCTTGCTCACTGGTGCAAAGAACCTTGGTCCAAAGGCTTTGAAGAAGTTTGGGGAGAGAAAATGGTGAGCTTCATCACTTGATATCAGAGTAAGTCTAACTGTGCTGGCTAGATGACCTCCAGGGAAGTCTTGAAGTGACAGAAGAACAGAAAGAAGACCTCAAATTACCACGCCATTGGGAATGATAAAAGCAATAATTGTTATATCTAATAATATCTCTACTAAGATATGTGAATATCAAGTCATTGTTGTTCATCCTTTGTTTTTGAAGAGGACCAGTGACATCAAGGAACGATGTCTTGACTTGTTTGTGCACTGGATTCAAGTGAAGCAGAGTTGGACAAAGCTGTCAGCCTCCTCTTTTCTAAGTCCAGTGACAAGACAAAAGTCAAGATGACTGGTGATGGCCGGAGAAACCCTTGGTATCTTTGATGGCTGACCAAGCTCTAAGTGTTCCATAGTGCCTGCTTCAGCTGCCTTCATGGTTGCCAGAACAAATTCTGCTGGGGGGAAGACTTCACATGCTTGCGGTAGATCCCCCTAAATCATTAATGGGTTGGAGGCTTGCCATTTACCCTCACCCTGCTTTAGCCCGTATAGAATATAAATATACATAACTATGGGAATGATATCTAGAAAGATTGAAGAAGAAAATAATATATAATGAAATGTTAGATATAACAATAACGATGTAATTTTAGCTAGCTTTTAAATAGCATTTTAAGGTTCTGCAAAGCACTTTATAAATACTATCTCATTTGCTCCTCACAACAATGATGCAAGGTAGGTGCCATTATTCTCTCTCTCAATATATATATATTTTTCCAGATGAGGAAAGGGAGACAGACAGAGGGTAAGTGACTTACCCAGGGTTATACAGTTAATAAATGTGTGAGGCTGGATTTGAGCTCAGGTCTTCCTGACTCTAGGCCCAGCACTCTATCCACTGGGCCACCATTCTGGGTAGGCAGAGATAGTCAGGTTCCTCAATTCTGGCAGTGGATATTGTGGACATTGAGATGCTTGGGCAGTTCTGGATATGAGTAAAAAGCCTTGGCTTTCCCAGTAGGAAGGATTGGAGCACTGGGATTTGGGGCTTTCAGGTTCTCTGCTGCCATTGGGGATTCTGGAGTTAACCTTTTATTTTTTAAACCCTCACGTTTCGTCTTAGAATCATTACTGTGTATTGGTTCCAAGGCAGAAGAGTGGTAAGGGCTAGTCAATGATGGTTAAGTGACTTGCCCAGGGTTACACAGTTAGGAAGTGTCTGAGACCAAGTTTGGACCCAGAACTCCATCTCTCATTTCTTTTATCTTATTTAAAAAAAAAACAAAACCTTAACTTCTTCATAGTATCAATACTATGTATTGGTTCCAAGGCAGAAGAGTAGTAAGGATTAGGCAATGGGGGTTAAATGACTTGCCCAAGGTCACACAGCTGGGAAGTGTCTGAGGCCACATTTGAACCCAGGACCTCCCATCTCTAGGAGGTCCATGGAGAGATTTTAGGGAGTCCTTGAACTTGGATCAGAAAACAATTACATCTTTATTTTCACTTTAGCATTTCCTTCAATTATGGGATTTTTTTTTTGGCCCTTACTATCTGACTTAGAATTGATACTAAGTATTGGTTCTAAGGAAGAAGAGAAATGAGGGCTGGGCAGTTGGGATTAAGTGCCTTGCACAGGCTCTCATAACTAGGTAATGTCTGAGGTCACATTTGAACCCAGGACCTCCCATCTCCAGGCCTGGCTCTCAATCCATTAAGCCATCTAGCTACCCCAATTATGGTTTGTTTGTTTTTTGGATTCTGAGAAAGGCTCCTTGAGCTCCCCCAGAATGTCAGTGGGGTCAAGCAGCACAAAAAAAACGTTAAGAAGCCCTGGTTTGGATCAGCTATTCCATTCTCTAGATGGAGCACAGTGACATCACTCTCAAAGGGGCAGAGGCTAGTGGGTATTGGCAGCCACTTCCTTGAGAGCCAGACAGAAACTCAGGGAGCTTAGTGGTTACCCCTGAACTCCCCAAGATGTTGGGTAAAGTCTGTGCCAGGGGAAGTTCCAACACATGGTTTGGTCCCTCCACCTACTGTGTATGTATCTCGGGGGGTGTATGGGGTGATCAGGCACTGCTGGTGGGATGGCTTGCCAAGCCCTTTTCAGGGATGTTCATCTACCTTTGGTGTTCCCTTCCACCCAACTCTCACCTGTGGTTCCAATAGCTGGAGCATGTGCAGTGGCTGTACCCCCTGAAACCGTTTTGGTAGACAGTCTAAGCTAGGTCAAGGATAACCGGCAGCCCTCACACCCATCAGTGACCTTGGGGGATCTCTACTCCAAGCATGTGAAATCTTCCCCAGCAGAATCCATAGATGGGAACAATCCATTCCAAGGACTCTGAAGGCATCTGAAGCAGGCACAGCGAGGCACTTTGAGCTTGGTTGTCCACTACATCCTGGGCCACGTCCAGTCATCCTGACTTTTGTCTTGCCACCGAATTTGCATGAGTCTGTAAGAGAGTGAGGCCGCCTACTTTGTGCAGCTCTGCCTCACTTCAATTCAATCCACAGGCACATCAAGACATCATTCCTTGATGTCCTGGGTCCTCTTTGAAAAAGGAAGGAAGAACAATAATGTATCTTGTATGTACTGATTTCTTTAAACATCTTCCCATTCAAATGTAAGTTATTTGAGATCAAGGACTGTTTTTACCTTCCTTTGTGACATGTTAACACTGTAGCTGGCATATATTAAGCCCTTTATACAATCTTGTTGATTAATTTAACTGTCTGCTGAAGAACACACTGGTCACAATTCTCTGCCTCACAGTGTCACTTTAGAGCTTTAGAGCTGATCGTTAAATTTTCAGCGTGTGCATTTAGACCTTAGAAATTGGCAAATACAAACCAGGGCTTGATTTATTATTTTGTTGATTGGTCTAGACTTCAGAAAGTGATGGAGAAAATGTTAATAACGCAGATTCAATTTATTTATTAAAAAACAAACAAACCTATAACTCTTAACCTTCCATCTTGGAATCAGTATTGGTTCCAAGACAGAAAAGTGGTAAGGGATAGGCAATGGGGGTTAAGGGACTTGCCCTGGGTCACACAGCTAGGAAATGTCTGAGACCAGATTTGAATTCAGGACTTCTGGTGTTTAACTCTTAATCCATTGAGCCAAAGAGCTGCCCCCCTATGTATTCAATTTTAGAGAGTGTCAGATGTCATATTCTTTCAAGAGTTGGTTGTTAAACATTCCTGTACCTGCACAATGCCAGATATAGAGAGGGGACCCCCTACAATGCTGGGCAGACCCCCCAGTGGAAGATCTTTGGGAGGATGTGGATATAGGACAAAGTCCCCACATCAGCAAGATTTTAGTTTCCTTTGTTGGTCAGAAGTGTTTGTGTATGAGCCCATCTCTTCTAAACTATGATGTGCCAAGCTCCGAAGATCCCTCTGGAGCCAGCAGCAAATGAATAGCCATCAAGGCCAGGCTGAACATTAGATTTAGCAGAAGGCAGAAACGCCACCCATTAAGTCTCATTGTCATCTTCTTCGAGGAAAGAACATTGGTCCTTACCCCCACGCTCTCAGTAGATGGGCCACATAAATGGAAAATCACGCTCCTTTCCCTCTGCTCTTCCGGGCCTTGACGATGATGCAGTTGCCAAGTTACACCTCGAGCCTTTGATTTGGGTCATTTACTTCCCTGTAAATAAGATTCCTTTTCTTCTCTCGCTCACAAATGAGGTGGCTTTGCAGTCTTGTTTTCTGGTTGTTCCAGGGCATTCGATTCTCAGCAAGACCAACCGAAGAACTGAGGGGTCCTTCACCTTATCAGGGGCTGGGAGCACTGGGCCCCTCTCAGATCCTTCCCACAGGCCTCTCAGGGGAAGGGGCCTAATGGTGACATCTTCTTGCATAGGCTCTGATTCTGAGTTTCTTCCTTCTGCCATTACTAAACATCACTAAATGCCTACTACAGGAGGGTGCTAGGCAGAGGGTTCTGGGCAGGGGGCATGCTGGAACTGGCTCTATATGACTGTCAACTTTTCATTGAGAACTTTACATCTCAGAAACTGGCCACCATCGCAAAATCAGGGCTTCTTGCTTATCTAGACTTAAAGAGTGATGGAGAAAATGTTAATTATACAGATTTAACTTAAAAGTGTATCTTGAATTCTTTTTTTCTGGAGAAATGGTTGTCAGACCTTTACCAACACTCCCCTAGTTACATCAGACATTGGGGACCTGCCAGCCCAGCCTTAGCCAGTCCAGCAAAGTTCATGGCGGGGGGGTATCACTGCCCAGGGTTGGTAGCAGGGTTCATGGATTTTCTAGTTGAAGGAGCCTGTCTGCTAAGGAGGTGGTTGGGATCGCATGTTGGAATCATTCATCATTGCAGGATTAACGCTGGTTGGGGGAAAGATGCTCAGAGACTCTGTCACCACACAATGAGGACCCATCAGCATTGGGAAAACTCTAGAGATAGAACCTCTATCTTCCCCCAGCACATAGAATCCACCTTAAAGCCAAACCACATCACTTTTCTGCTTGAGAAGTAGCCTATTAACTCCAAGATAGAGGATGAAATTCCTTTGTATTCTGGACAACCATTTCTCAGCATCCCACGGTTTTTCCATAGCCTTTGGGGCATGTACCAACTTCCTGCCACCATCTTTAACCCAAGGTTTCCTCTGACCCCTGAAACAGCCCTGGATCCTGGCCCTTCCCCTCCAGCTTCTGACTTCACCCCATTCCAGAAGTCATCTCCTACCCACAGAACTGGTTACATACTTGATCTTGCCAGAACCCCCAAGTGTACGGCTTCCAGGTTCATAGATTCTGGAATTCCTTTATGGGACCTTATTATTTTATCATTCCACAACTGTTTTTCATGCTCACACTGATCTCAATTCTTCTACCCTTCTGTTCTCTCCTCAATCACCCCTTGGATACAGGCTATCCTCTCTTCTCTTTTGTGCCTCTGTCTGTCTCTGTCTCTCCCTTGACCCCTTGGTAAATCATTTTGGTTCTCCACTGTCTTCTACTCTTGATTCTCAGGCCTGCTTGGTCTGTGGTTGATCACATCTGACCAAACTCCAACCTAAAATTAATGTCATCATGTTGCCTCCACTTGTATTCATAGAGCTGCTAAGCAGAGCTAGAGAAAATAAACTGTTATTTAGTAGTCTGCTACAAATGTATGTGACATAGTATCAACTGGGTCCTCACTGCAGCCAGGCAATCCTTTTGTTACCTCCCCAAATGATGCTATTCCTCTTGCCCCGGTGGTTATTCAAAATCCCATGGCATTTGCCCCGCCTCAAGCCCCCTTTCTGCACCTCTAAGCTGGAGACTCACCATCAGCCATTAGCTCAGAGCCCCCTTTTTGTCCCTTCACAGACTGCCCCCTTCCTACCTTCCCATTGTTATACTTATTCTCCTCCATGGACTCAACTCAACTTGTGTGCACTTGCTGAGGTCCTCCATGGTGGGACGCTGTCCTTCCTCACCCCTTTCTCCCTGCTTCTTTCAAGACTTACTTTAAATGCCTCCTTCTACAGGAAGCCTTCCCTGATCCTCCCCACCGCTAGTCTCTTTCCTCTAAGATTACTTTCCCTGCATATGTTGTTCCCCTACAGAACATCCGCTCCCCAGGGCAAGGAGGGCCATTTTAGCCTTTGTAGCCTCAGCTTCCAGAATAATGCCAGCCACAAAGTGAATGCTTTATGTGTGTATGTGTTATCATATTACATAGTATATATAATATAATATATATCTTATAATTCTAATATACATTTTATGTTTTTATTTTATTGTATATTTTATTATATTTGTTATTACATATAAGTTTATATTGTATTTATAGCATTTTATAGAATTTAATTCTATTTATAGTGTTATATATTTATATAATTATATAGTATAAAATCATATCTACTTTATTTATTTTATAATTTTATATCTACATATAATTGTATAATTATGTAAGTGTACATATAGGAATATATAGGCTTACATATGTATATTACAGACAGATATACTATATGTGTGCATGTTTATACATACATCACAAACATGTTTCATATATCCTACATGTATATAACGTGCTATAGATAACAGCCATGTGTTTATATGTGTATAAGTACCAGTACATGTGTTTACAACTTCATGTTGTGTGTATGTGTGTTGCAAAATGTATATTTAAGCATGTGTGCATGTGTGTATGTGTCTATGTGGAAGAATATATGGACTTATATAGGCATATTACAAATGAGCACATTGTATGTATGTTTATGTGTGCATGTTTACACATATGCATCACAAATGTATTTTCAAGTGCATTATACATGCATACAACATAATTTGTAAATATTGGCATGTATTTTATGCATATACAAGCACATGGGTATGTGTACTTTTAGATGTGTTGTGCACGCATGTTGCAAGCCTGTATTTAAGCAACGTGTTTACACATGTATATGACAGACATGTGCTTACATTACATTGTATTATATGTACATGCATGTATGTTATGTTTTATGTGGTATATAGATAAGTAGTACATGTGTGTATAGCAGCATATGGTACCTATATGTTATAGATGCACCTGTGGTTAAACATGTTTTTGTTTATCCAGGTTTATTGCAAATGTGTTTGTGCATGCATTACATTGACTGCACTTATGTCTATGTTGTAAACATTGTATAAGTAGTGTATAGGTGTGTAAACATGTATATTATAAATCCATTTTAAGCCTATATTGGAGGCGTGTGTTATTGGACTTGATTTGGCATTCGAAGCCTTTCACCTGCTGCTGTCTCCAGTCTATCTTTCCAGGCCGATTTAACATCCTTTCCTGTTCCCATCCTACACACTCTCTGCTTGGGGGAAACTCAGTCCATTTCCCATCTCCAGGGCTTTGTCCAGGCTGACCCCGCTCTCTGGCCTCCACTTTGCTTCTTGGAGCATGCCGGAAGTTCTGCTGCAGGGTCAGCCCTGAATCGGGCTCCCTCCTTCTCTCGCGGGCTCCCAGGGACTTTGGATACGTTTTGAATGTCCTTCACTAGAAATGCCGCGTGTGCTGTTCAATATTTACCCACAGCTCTCTGGGAAAAATGTCAGCAAGGGGGGGTAGCCAGGTGTAGGGAGGGGACATCCTGGCTTCCAAGCTGTCCGGGTGACCCTGGAAGAGTCACTTCACCCTCATGGCCTAGCCCTGACTGCTCTTCTGCCTTAGAGTAGATCCATAGTAGTGTTCTAAGCCAGAAGGGGAGGGTTTAAAAAGAGTATTATGAAGAATAAAAGCTTGTGGCTAACATTTGTACCACCCAGTGGAATTGCTTGTCACCCCTGCGAGGGGGGAGAGAAAGAAAAGAAATCATGGAAACACGAAAAACATTTTTAAAAGAAAATTAAAAGAAAAACAAACAAACAAAAAAGAAGAGCCTGCCAGGCTGTGGAGCCCCCGGGCAAACCCCCGGATTCCTCCGCCGCTGCTCCCTGGGCGCGGCACTCTCTTCCAGGGCTCCCAGGTTCTCCAGATGGTGTGGGAGCTCAGACTAAGAACAGCTACGTGGAGAGGTAAAGGAACGGGTGAACGGGTGAGGGAGGGACGTGGGGGCGGATGGGAACGATGACCCAGAGGGCACCAACCTGCGGATCCTGGGGAGGCTGGTGGGAATGACCGGGCGGGGATGGGCTGAGCGGAGGAGGAAGCCGAAGAGAAGGAGCCTCGACTTCCACTGCTGGCCCCATCCGGGTACAGGAAGCGCGGGACTCTTTTCCGTTCCCAGAGTCCCAAGGGGCCAGCATGGGAAAAGACCCTGGAGGCCGCGGAGTCTTACAGAGGGCATGCGGTGGTTCTTCAGCATCAGAAAGTCAGATAACAGCGCTTGGGGAAATGAGGCGGCCGGACCTAGAAACCAGGATTGGCACTCCCAGGCCGGGAACGCTCCCTCCTTCACCCTGGCCTCCCCCGCTCATTCACCTGCATGCGGACACTAATTGGAAGAAGCCAAATGTTCTGTTTGTGAGTTCTTTTTATCCCGTTCATCTCGTGCGGGCCTAATTTTATTAAAGTTCCCCAAAGAGGGAATTGTAAATTCATTCGTGCGCATCTTGGCCTGGTCGTCCCCTCCTCTCCCCAGCTAAACACGATTAGGTGTCATCTGGGCCCTGTGATAATTAAAAAGGAGCTGATCCAACATAATTCTTAATTAAACTGTAACGAGGTAAGAAGTTGTGGGCCTTGCTTTGGGGCTCCTGAGGATGCCTCGGCGCTTATGGGCCTGCTGATCCCTTGAATAGAGATGGAAATGGGCTTGGCCCCCCCTTTAAATCATGTCGCTATTACTTAGATGGAAAAAACCAAAATCACCGTCTGGCCTTAGGAGGCCCCCAGAATCTCCAGGTGCCCACAGCCCCCTCTAGTCGCAGCCCCTGAAACCGAGGACTTTCCGGTTCTACTCTCTCAAGGACCAGCTCAAAAGTCATGTCTTTCCCCTCTCCCAGCCCTGGCTGGGCAGGCCTCAGGCTCTGGGTTCAGCATAGGCTCTCCACACAGGCCCTGCTCCAGGGGAATCCCAGCCAGGTTTCCATGATGTTAAAGAGCTTCTGTTCTGTTCACAATTTCAGGGTTTTGAAGGTTATGAAGGGCTTTTTGTGTCTATTTTACAAGTGAAAAAACAGAGGCTGGGACAGGGAGATGTCACACAATGAGGAAGTTCTGGAGTCTAGTTTGAGTCTCCAGACAGCCCAGGCTGGATTCAAACCCACTGCCCTGGCCCCTCACCACCCCTGCCAGGGTGTGCCTTAGGACACATTGCCCTCCAAACGTAATAAGGGCTCAGCCCAGTAATGATGGTTCAGACTCCTATTTCATTCACCTCTCTGCAGGCAGGCCTCAGCCATTTTCCCAACCCCAGACATCTGGTCTTCATCTCAGATCCTTATCTCCAACCCAGTCTCCTCTCTCTCCCCTCCACTCCTCTTTCCTTCTCTCTGTTTCACTCTTCTCTCTTTTTCCCACACTCCTCTCCCTCTTCTTCCTTCCTTTCTTTCTCTCCCTCCCTCTCTCTCTCTTTCTCCCCATGTTCACAACTGTCTTTTAGAGGTTGAACACTAAATAAAGCTGCCTCTTCCAGGAAGCTCAACTTGATCCCCACTCAGTGGGGAACAGCCTTTCCCATAAACTTCTTATACAATTGAGTATTTTGTACCTTTTTGGTTCATCTAAAAAAGAAATCACAGCTGCCTCTTTGGACTAACAAAGTTGATGTCTCAGTACATCTAATTTGTACATGACTCCTTGCTTCCCTTTTTCTTATGCCAAAGACAATCCTTTTTAAAAATAATCCACACATTCCATCTTAGGATCAATGCAAAGTCTGAGGCAGATGAGTGGTAAGGGCTAGGCAAAGGGGGTTAAGTGACTTGCCCAGAGTCAAACATCGAGGAAGTGGTGTCTAAGGTCAAATTTGAACCCAGGACCTCTCATCTCCAGGCTTGGCTCTTGGCACTGAGTCATTGAAGACATAATTCTTATCAAAATTAGTTAAGCAAAAGAAAGTAGAGATCTGGATCATGTCTGACAACAGGGACCTCATTCTATACCCACCATCCATCACTTCCTTAGGACAAGGAACAGGTAAGTTTCCCCATCCGACCTCCAAGTCAAGAATTGATGGTCATTCCAAGCCTTTTTGGGTTATCTTCTGGTGCCTTATCCCAGGCATGGCACATTTGGTTTCTCTCTTGGTTCTGCTAACTTGGCTCTGCATCAGAACCCTCCTAGCTGGGCGATGTGATATTCTAAGCTCTGACAGTCTGTGACTTGGGGGATGGAATGCTCCGGAATGATCTGGGCCATCTCCCCTTCTCTGGTTGTCCCCCCTTCCCATCTCTGTCTCCATCTTTTGGAACGTCATTTCATCTCTATATGACAGCATCGTACAGTGGTACAAAGAAGCCTGTCTTTAGAGATGGAGGTTGTTGTTCAGTTGTATCTGCTGATTTGTGTCCCTGTTTGGAGTTTTCTTGGCAGAGATACTGGACTGGTTTGCCATTTTCTTTTCCAGCTCATTTGACAGGTGGGGAAATTGAGGCAAATAGAGTTAAATGACTTGTCCAGCGCCTCACAGCAAATGTCTGAGACTGGATTTGAAATCAGGAAGATGTCTTCCTGATTCCCAGCTCTATCCACTGTGTTTCTACCTGTTGGAAGACCTGGGTTCAAACTCCAGATTTGCTTTTTATTTTCTTGGTGACTTTACACAAGTCAATTAACCTCTCTGGGCCTCAGTTTTCCTATCTATAAAATGGAGGTGTGTGTGGGGGTGCTTGGACTAGATGACCTCTGATATTCTTTCTAGCTTTAAATTGAGGAACCTTTGCTACTGATGCATTGAAAATAATTGGGGGCAGCTAGGATAGAGAGACAGGCCTGAAGTCAGAAGGATCTGGATTCAAGTCTGGCCTCAGCTTCCTAGCTGTGTGACCCTGGGCAACTCACTTAACCCCATTTGCCTATCTGCCTTAGAGTTACTTCTAAGATAGAAAGTGAGAATTTAAAAAAAGAAAAAAGAAAATGATCGGGTGGGGGTGGAACTTGCATGCCTAACCCTGTCCATTCTCCATTGTAGAATGTTGAGTTGATTGGTTTGAGGGTGGTTGTGGTGGTGGCATGAGGTTGTTTTCTGCCACATAGAGTGTGTTGTACAGTCTGAAAAATGATGCTCACTTGTGTATTGGGCTTTGATCCTAGATTGTCATAAGTAGCCATTATGCAGCTGTGTGTGTGGGGAGAGAGAGAGAGAGAGAGAGAGAGAGAGAGACAGACAGACAGACAGACAGACAGACAGACAGAGAGACAGACGGACAGAGACAGAGAGAGACAGACAGACAGACAGAGAGACAGAGAGAGACAGACAGACAGACAGAGACAGAGAAAGAGAAAGAGACAGAGGCAGAGAGGCAGAGAGAGACAGAGAGACAGAGAGAGAATGCAGGTAGACTCTTGGAGTAGGCAGAAGCCCACGGTTCCTAAACCAGCCCCGGATGCTTGTATCTGGGTAAATTACTCTGCTCCTCTGGACCTCTGTTTCTCTATCTGTGAAATGAGAATTGAATTAGATGACTACTAAGGCTCTTCCTACTCTGACATTCTGGGTTCTATGTTCTAAGCTGCTCCCTCTCTAAGCTCAGACATTCTGGGCTCTGGGTTCTAAGCTGTAAGACTCTTTGTCCCAAGGGCCCTCCCAGCTGTGACACAATGTTCTAAGGCCCTTTCTAGTTCTAATTAGTTCCATGGTTTTGGGCTGGGGCCACAACTCCGCCCCTCCTGACCAGATACTCCTTGCCCTGGCGGTGATCCCACTTAGTCCTCTGAGTGGGCCCTGGGCCTGGTTGCCTAGTGCTACATCTCTGAAGTACAGTTCTGACCTTCTGTTCAAAGGAGCTAGGGATGTTTAACATGGAGAAAGGGGGTTGGTGGGGCCTGGTGGGGATGGGGTGGGACCTGGGGGATGAAGGGTGGGTGGCAGGCAGGATTAGGAGTGGTGGTAGCTGCCAGATTTCATTTCAGTGAAAGGAAACACTTCCTAACTCGAGTGTGGAATGGGTTGCCCCTGGAGGGTTCCCTAGGCTGGCTGAGTCCTCCCATCTTTGTCCTGGGTCTTCTGGTAATTCTGGTCCCATTTCCCTTGGGCTGGGTCTGTGGGGGCCCAGCACAGGCCTTGGGGCTGGGGCCTTTCTCCAACCTCAGTCAACATGAGGTCATTGAGCAAAGAGCAAAAGAGCCATGGGACTCCCTTGGCCCAAGCCTTCCTGGCTGAAAAGCCTTTAGGGCCAGGGGCCAGGGCATGATGGGAGGGAGGGAGGGAGGCTTGGAGAAGCTTTGGGGGTAGAGCCACAGTGAAGAGAAACCAAGGCCTCAAGAATTTCATTTGAGCCACTCAGCAGTTTCCCCTTTGTTTGCAAGGTTAGATATATCCCCTCTGAGTGCACACATGGCAAACCCATTGGCCCTGGGCTGACTCAGAGCTGGAGAAGAGAGCTACTGTGGAGAGGCTGGGGGTGGGGAGAGGAGAGGGGAGGAAAAGGAGGGCAACCCAGGGGAGGGAGACAGGAGCCTTCAAGGAGAGAGAGAGAGAGATGGGGGGAGGAAGAGACAGACAGACAAAAACAGAGAGAGAGAGAAAGACAGAGACAGAGAGAGATGGAGAGAGACAAAAAGAAATACAGAGACAAGACAGAGACAGTCAGAGAGAGATGGAGAGTCAGAGACAAAGAAAAAGAGACAGAGACAGAGAGATGGAGAGACAGAGAGACAGAGAGGAAGACACACACAGAGAAAGACTGAGGCAGAAAAAGATAGAGAAATGGCCAGAGAGAGAGACAGAGACAGAGAGAGATGGAAAGACAGAGAGAGAGTAGAGAGACAGAGACAAAGACAGAGAGGCAGAGGAAGACACAGAAACAGAGAAAGACTAAGGCAGAGATAGAGAGATGGGGGGATCACACACACACACACAGAGCCTACTCTCTGCCCTTACTTTTTGAAGAGGACCAATGACATCAGTCTTGACTAGCTCATGAATTGGATAAGTGAGGCAGAGCTCCACAAAGCCATCAGCCTCATTCTTTCTTCACCTAAGTCTGGTGAGAAGACAAAGGCCAGGACGACCTGTGGTGGTGGTGGTGGTGGTGGTGGTGGCTGGGGATGCAGTGCTTGTGGGAGGCATCTCCCAAACTCACTGATGGGTTTGAGGCCTATTGGATATATGTTGCATATGTGTATATATACAGTCATAGGAAGACTTTTCCTCGGCAGAATGGGCAGATGAGAACAATTTGTTCCAAAGGCCATGAAGTTGGCCAAAGCAGGCACGGTGGACTGCCTAGAGCTTGGTCAGATGTGGAAGAGACCAACGTCACCCATTTCGTCCCAGGCCATTGCCAGCCATCCTGACTTTTGTCTTCTCACCAGACTTGGGCAAGTCTGGAAGAAAGAATGACGCTGACGGCTTTGTGGAGCTCTGCCTCACTTATCTAATTCACGAGCTTGTCAAGACTTATGTCATTGGTCTTCTTCAAAAAGGAAGGACAAAGAACAATGTATATATACAGATACACACACGTATGTGTATATAATAGGTATGGGAGGAGAGAGAGAAGGGGAAAAGAGGAAAGGAGAGAGGAGAGAGAGAGAAAAAATGAAGGAGAAAGAGGAGGGAGAGACAGAAATAGAGGAGACAGAAATAGGGGGAGAATAAGCAGAAGAAGCCCCTCCAGAGTTCTCTTTATTTTCTCCTTTCCTATTTTAGTATAATGCATTAGTCTCTGGGGTTGCCTCTCTCTCTGTGAGGGCCATTTCCTGTTTAGTCTCATCTCCAGCTTCATCTTTAGGTGCCCAATAAATGCTTGTAAACTGCTGAGAGCATGAGCTCAGGGATCACATAGACTGGCGGCAGAGCCAGGTATTCAGAATGCCTTACCAGCAAGGCTCTACTCTGGGCAAATGGGCGTATGTTCAGGGTTCTTTCTTCCTGCCAGACCTGTACTAGATTTGCCTGTTTCTGGAACTGTCCACTATGAGGAGCGCATGGCCCTTCTAGGCTGTCTGTCCTGATCAAACCCTGAAGGATATTGGAAGTCCAAAATCGGCCAGTATCTGTGAGCCCTCACTACTGGAATGCTCTCATTTTCCTTGTGCCTCTCCCAACCCCAAGTGTTCTGGGCCCAGTGGGGTGAGCAGCCAGCAGGGATATGGTCAATATTCTTGATGACTTAAAAGTCATTTGTTGCTGCCTGGTCTGCAGCAACCTTGTCCTTCCCCTTTCTCCCTTCCTGCAGATCACATCCTATGGAGCAGCTGGAAAAGGTACTGGAGGGCTCATCTTGGACTCAAGAATGGCTCTTACTAGCTGTGGAACCCTGGACAAGTCTCTGCACCAACTCAGGCCTCTGTCTTTAAAATGGGGATGACAATCTCACTTGTCCCCTTTCTTTCCACTCACTACCCCCCATCCCCCGCACTGGTTCCCACCTAAAGGAATTGGTTCCTGTTTTCCTGCTCCCTGCAACTGTCATGAGCATCTTTTTGTATGATGAGTCAGTCTGGCTGTGCTACTCTTCTGATCAAAAATGTTCTGTGGTTCCCTGGATAAAATATATATTTCTCAGCCTGACCTAGCAAGCCTTCCACAAGGGTGCTAAAGGGAGTTTTCTGCCTTATTTCATGTTATTTACCTCTGTCCACTATTCTCTACCTCCTGTCACCATTTTCCACAAAGTCTACATTAAAAGCCACCTGTAGGAACATTCCCACTGGACATGCTCCTCCTGTCTTCCTGGGGTCTAGTCAGGCAGGGCTCCCTTCGTGCCCATCCCTTCCCCCTTGAAGAGTGACCCTTTGGTTTCTGACTCCTCGGGCTGGCCACACAGGAAGTGCTTTATAAAGTTGAACAACTTATCCATCGTGGGCTCCCTTCCTCTGCCTCCCCTCAAGAAAAATGCCTTTGAACAAGAAGCCAATGGAGCAGGGGACCCCGATATTCTCTGGTACTCTTCTGTGAGAATTCTATCTCCCCTTGACCAGGACTTCCAGGGGGCTGAGAGGTCTCTGTCCCACCAGAAGGGTCTTCGCCCTCACCCCATCCTCTCCCTTGCCTACCTAGCCAGGCTTGACAATCTGCTCTGCAGACCCCCCAGTGCCCAGTGGATAGAAGTTGTGAGGGTCTTCATAGACACAGCCCCAAAGCTCAAGACCTAGGACTCAGGAACCAGGTAGCTCATTCCCCACCTGAGGGACCTTGGCAAAAGCACTTTCCCTCTTTGGGCCTCAGTCTCCCCATCCTAAAATAGGGCATCCCCATGTCCTAAAGGGTTGCAACACTCTAGTCCTCTCTATTCCCTGGCTTCCCCTTGCTCCCCCCCCCCCCAAGCCAGTTCTTTGACAAAGGAGGCTTCTGTAGACCAGCTTTCAGACAATCTTCCTTTAATACAAAGTCGATATATCTACATACAGAGTGGCAGGAAACCACTTACAGTTTCAGCTTGAAGTAACAGTGGGAAACCCATAGCATCTGCTCTCATACAAAGAGAAAAAACTGGTCTCGGTTGGCATCTGCTTTCCTCCTTCCCCTGGTCTCCCCCATAAAGTCCTGGCTGGGGGGGACAGCAGTCAGAGTGGGGGGCCTGGTCCCACGGCCTTTAGGATTGGGGATGGTGCAGGCCCAGGCCCTCCCTGGTCAGCACAGGAGGTAGGCTGGGTGGCGGTCTGAGTGTGAGTCCCACCCCCCACCTGTACCCCAAGGTCCATCTTCCCCGAAGAGGGGGGCAGCCCCAGGTAGGAGAGGCCTCTTCCTTCACCTCTGCACTTTTGGCAATACCGTCTGAGCCCCAAGGGCCTACGGGCACCTAAGTGGTTGCTCCTGGATGTCTGGCTTCGGCCAGGGGCACCTGCCAGGCTGGGGAAAGGGGGGCTGCCAGGGCAGAAGGTACCATCCCTCCTGCCGCTGGTGGGCGTCTGGTCCTGGCGGGGGAGCTAAAAAGAGGAGGGGGCCTGCTGTCTGGCCTTCTCCCGGCCTCCCCGCGCTTGGAACCGTGCCTGATATGTCTGAGATTTAATTTAAAAACAAAACAAGGACAGTTCATTCTTACATGAGCGAGTTGGACCTTTCCAATGGTAGAAAAGCATATGCAGAAGTAGCGATTCGCACGTAATCTCGTAGATAATCACAGCCAGTACACAGAACGTTTCTACCGTGAAAAAATAGACTGTCTTTGAACGTAATATGAATAAGCAAATTTTCTTTTAAATTCATTGACTCATATTCTGTCAGTTGTTTTTTTAAAAAAAGGAAAAAATACACTATTTAAAAAAAAACGGTAATGTCACTGGTTACAGTTACATCGATACGTTAAAGAAAGCCGCTCACAGCGCAGGGCCGAGGCTCTGCCCTTTCCCGATGGATCTGACGGCTGGGAGGGGGGTTGGGACCCCTTCGGAGACCTCCTGCTTATCCCGAGGGGGCGGGGCCAGCGTGGCGGCGGCAGCGGGGTGGTGGAGGCAGCCTCTGCCGGCCGCAGGCTTCCGCCCCACCTGCAAAGTGATGGATCCTAGTTTCTTCTAGTCCAAATGCTAGGGTTAGGAGGCTGTGGTGGGAGGGAGGAGGGGCAGTCTGCCAGAGACTCCGAGGCCAGAGCCCATGGGCTGGCCTCCGCAGCTCCTGTGCCCCGCCCCACCCCCTCAGGTCCCGCGGGCAGGGAAGCCGCGCTGCCCCTCCCCCCGTGTCTTTTTCTCAATCTTTCCAGAAAGAACTTTTTTTTTTTTGGAATCAAAAAGGAAATGAGGAATGTTCCAAGTATTCAAAAGGGTGATAGGACCCCAGCACCCCGGGAGGGCGGGGCCGTGTCATAACGAGTCTCTTCCCCTGCGCTGCGCTGTAAGTCGGTGTGGTTGTTGGCTCAGGGCTGCGGCGGGGCTCTGCGTGCGTGAGTGGCGGTGGGGGCTGGCTTCCCCTAGAAATGGCCGACCAGATTAACAAAGAAACCAAACTTTGAAGAATGGGACCCAAGCGACTGTGCCCCTCCCCGGGGCGTGGGGGAGGGGCAGGGTGGCCTGGGCCCCAGAGCCGGCTTGAGGTAAGGAGCCCCCGCAGCTCAGGCCGGCCTCGGCGCCTTGAGTTCATGCTGCGGCCTTCCCGAAGCGAGGCCCCCTGGCTGAGCCTGCCGGGGGAGGGGGGCCGCCCCCCTCGCCCGCCCCCTCCCCCGCGCTCTCGCCGTGGTGTCCAAATTAAAAGGTACTTGTTGGGTTCGGTTTGTGGTAATCGGTTGGAGGCCCCTTCCTCGCGTGGGAAGGGGGAGCGTCCGTGCCGTCCGGGCCGTGGTGGCGTGGGGAGGGATGGCTTTTTATGTTGCATAGTGGTCAAAACTTCCGAGGTACTCAAGAGCAGCCTGATAGCAGAACTGGTACTCGTCCTGTGGCAGAGACAGGCCGGTCACGTGGGCCGTCCCCCAGCCCCTCCCCCACCCCGCTCTCCTGGGCAATGCAATCGGGCGCAATCCCCATTTTACCGCGGAGGGAACTGAGGGTCTGTAAAGGATCTACTGAAGGGGAGAAGGTGGGCAGTTGGAGAAGACTAGGGGTTAGAGGGGGGGCCCAGTGGGTGTCTCAGTTGTGAAGGCCACAGGTGCAAGACCCCTACAGCATTGGCCTGGGGCAGAACCAGGAAACCTAGAGAGCAGCATCCAAGCATAGAAAACCATCCACAGGCCAGGTGGGCAATGAGAAAAAGCAAGGTACTGCCTCAGATGCTTCCTAGTGACCCTGGGCAAGTCACTTAACCCCACTGCCTGACTCTTGGCACTCTTCTGCCTTGGAACCAATACACAGTACTAATTCTAAGATGGAAGGGAAGGGTTTAAAAAACAAAACAAAAAACAGGGACTGGGTTTTCCCCTTGAGTTATTAAAAAAAAAAAAAACCTTCTTGTCTTAGTAACAATTCTTTTTTTAAAACCTTTATCTTCCAGGTTAATGCTGTATATTGTTCCTAGGCAGAAGAGTGCTAAGGGCTTTGGGTTTAAGTGACTCACCCAGGGTCACCCAGCAGTTATATTTGAACCCAGAACCTCTGGTTTCTGGGCCTAGTTCTCCATCCATGGAGCCACCTAGCTGTGCCCTAGAATTCCTCAAAGGGAAATGTCATAGAAGGGATGCCTGATCATTATAAGGGAGATAAACCCATGCTCTGATCCTTTAAACTCTGTGACCCTGGGCAAGTCACTGCCCCTGTCTAAACTTCATTTTTCTTCATCTGTAAAATGGGAATGATAAAATTTGTCACCTTCTAGGAAAAAGGGAATTAAGATTATTCTGACACGGTATCAAGTCCCCTTTCCACCCCAGCTGCTGCTCAGCTTTGGCATCTCTCCTGAAATATAGGGCCCAGAACTGGACAATTTAGTCTAGTGGATAGAGCACTGGGCCTAGAGGCAGGAAGCCCTGAATTCAAATCCAGCCTGAGACACTGGTTTGTGACGTTGGTCAAGTCACTCACTTAAATTTCTATTTGTTTTGGTTTCTCCAATATAAAATGGGGATAAGAACAGCATCTCCCTCCCAGGGTTGTCATGAGGATCAAATGAGATGTTGTTTGTAAAGCATTTAGCACAGTGCCTGGCAAATCACAGGTGCTTAATAAATTCTCGTTCCCTCCCTCCCTCCCTTTCATAATTATACCTTTCACTGTTATTAAGCACCTGCTGTGTACAGAGCTCTATTGGGCAGTTGAGGAAACACAAAGTTCAAATAACTCCTCATGGAGCTCAGTCTAGGCCGGCTGAGGTCTGAGCAGGGCAGAAGGCAGCCATCCCCCGCCTCCCACCCTCTGGACAACAGGCCTCACCTCCGTCTGCACCATGGCCGGCCGTTGTGTCCGTAGCATCTTCACCGTCTGGAAGATGTCCACCACCCCCTCGTAGCGCATCCTCTCCAGGACGATGCTGAGCGTGATGAAGACCCCAGTCCTGCCCACGCCAGCACTACAAGGAAGGATAAGAGGTTCACAGTTAGGCAGTGCTTCTCATCCAGGAGTCCTTGGCCAGCTGGGCTGCTCTGCTCATTGGCTGAAGCACAACAGCTGGCCAGCAGCCTCCCAAGGACTCATCACGTGGGCTTTGGGGAGGGTCTAATACCTATGGCAATTTCAAAGTGGTGAGGAGTGTAAAATTCCCAGCTCTCTGCAACCTCTGCGGCAGGATACACAAATATCTATGATTTCTATTGGTGACAAAGTCACAGGCATGGCAAATTTGACTGTGGGTTGTTGCCTACATTCCTAATTGTAGCAAAAAATGCTAAATTTCAGTTAGAAATGAGTGAAAACAAAGATGTAGTTTTTTCCCCATTCAAGTTCAACGTTTCTGTGAAAGTCTCTCTATAGACTCCAGAGTGCGAAGCCCTGACACCATCCAAAATCCTCTCTACTGAAGCTCAGAGAGGGAGGGAATGACGAGGTCAGAAATGCTGGATTTTAATCTAGCTCTTATGACTTATAACCATGACTCCCTAACTAGCCTTGCCCCCCTTCCCTGAGTTTTGAGGCTACTTGGGGGATCATTCAAACCCCATTCCATTGGGGACATTACCCCAGGAACAGAGAGCGGGGATGATTCGGTTATGGACCAGGGAGAGTAGAAGGGGGGGCCAGGCAGGAGGAGAGAGAAGGGAGAAAGGGACCTAGCAAACTTTCATTATTGTTAAGCACCTGCTGTGTACTGTAAACCTTAAAATTTCTCAGACTTATGAATGTTGGAAATTTCCCCATTGGGGAATCTTCTACTTAAAAAAAATTCCCTAGCAGATAGTGAGAATTCTACTTGAATGTGAAAACTCCTAGCCTTGGGAATATCCCTACTCCACCCTACTTAAGACTGCTTTAGGACAAAATACTCCTTGCTGAACAATGAAAGTGCTTTGACCCATGCTTATGGAAAGGACAGGAAGTTCTTTGAGTCATGCCTGTTTTTAAAATTGATACAATGGGATGCTAGGTACCCATATAGGTGGGGCAACTTGTAAACTAGTTAAACCTAAAAGGGTGATAACTTATTCAGAGGTTTTTCCTTAATGAAATTTGTCGACACAGCAACATTTTTTTCTGACTTACTAAAGAGATTAAATCTACTCAGCTGTGAATTCAGAAGGGGTTGTCCTTTGGAAAACGTCTACTGTGATTGGCAGATGTAAGGACTTAGGGGAGGTGACATAGGAGATTTTGCCCTTAAAAATAAGAGCTCAGAGAAGAGCTGGATCTCATTATGAGGGAGCTGATTTTGAGAAGACTCATTCTGAGGAACTCATTCTGAAGGAGAGCTCCTTGAGGAGCTCCTCTGAGGGGCTCTGTCCTTCTGGGGTAGGAGCTCTGGAGGCTCTTGAGAGAGGCCCTTTGAAACAATCTCTGGCTGGAAGACTCTTTGAGGAAGGACGCTGGCCTGGTGTCCCTAGTATCCTTGTTTAGTCAGACCTTGTGGTGAGTGTTAAAAACTGACTGATTTCTCTTTTAAGACTCAGGTCTAGGCCATATTGGCTTGAGGCCCTTCATACTTATTCCTTTCTTACTCTCTCTCTCTTTGATTACTCATTGTATTGTTAATTAAAATCTCTATAAAACCCAATTGACTTGGGTATTTGAATAATTGGGAATATTTCCCTGGCGACCACCTTATATTTGATTTAAAAACCCAAGACACTGTAGTGAAACATATTTCTGCGGTCAAATTTACTCACCCTCTCTTATATCTATCACAATTTATATCTTCCACTATTTTAATCACTACAGTTTAAGAACTCAACCATTTTAAATCTCACAGTACAGAGCTCTGATGGGCACTATGGAGCTCAGTCTAGTGAGGGATGGATATGACACATCCAAAAAATTATGATACCCAGCATTCGATGTGGAAGGCATCAGGGCAGGTGGCATGTGAAGTGAGCCTTAGAGGAAGGTGGCAGGAAGAGGGAGAGAGGAGAGAAAGAGAAAACTCCAGGTTGTGTTTAGGGAACAGAAAGGCCAGTTGATTACATGGGGGAGTCATGACATAAAGCTGGGTGCATGGAGCCAGACTATGTAAGGGCCTGAATGGGAAAGGGTTCCTGGCCTTTCCTGGGTGGGCCGCAGGAAGCCACTGAAGGGTTTGGGGCAAAGGACTGACAGAGAATGATAGGATCTTAGATTTAGAGCTGGAAGGACCCCTAGAGCCCATCTGGTCCAATGCTCTTAGATTTGAACCCTTTTAAATCCTTATAAATCATATGCTTATTATACTGATTTGGTGCATGTTAACTATTGACGTCATTAAACAGCACTAGTTAGTATTATGGAAAGAACCCAAACCCTCCCTCTTCAGGCAAAGATGGGAAGGGAGGATGTAGAGCTGGGCATCCCAACACGGGGTACACTTTCCCCCTGAAGGTACAAGAAGCTTGTTCAGGAGGTTACATGAGGAATATCTTGGGAAATAACTATATTGGCTTCTTGAAATACTACAGAAGTACTTGTGTTAGTGAGATGTGTGGCCTGGAGAGAGAGTGAGGAGACGGGGGCCGGGTGGATGGAAATGAAGGGGGCATGAGAGGGCTTCAGAAAAATCCTAGACTGTGATTGGAATAATTCTTACCGACTCAAAGCAAATGAACAAGGGTTGGATATGAGACCCTCTTCATGTCAGACTAGAAAAATATCAGTGGCAACGACCCAGGGAAAGACAAGACAATTGATCTCTGCGGTCACTGTGAGCTCCAACTGATTTTCAATCAGCTAACTTACAGAATCTTGGGTGTCCTCTTGGAGAAGCACACCCCGTCTCTCCTAAACGTGCTCACAAGGCTTCACTGGCATTTAAAACAACTTAGCTCAGGACTCTCAGTCCTGCTCTTAATCAAATTCAAAGCAGGAAGCTCACTGGAGGTCGGGCATGAAATGTGGGTTATCGTTTTCAAAAACTATCCTGAGAAAAGAAAATTGACTAATTTATTGGACTGTGTTCTGATAAATCTTTAACAGCACTATATTAAAACATGTCATCATGTACCGAATAAAGTTTTCTTTATGAAAAATTTAATCTGTTTTATTCCTCATATGCATAACATGTCTGAGAAATTTCAGAATTTATTTCCTTTCATATTCATTAGGTGTTCTGGGAAGGTTTACTGAAAGAGGGATATGGGGGCAGGAAAAGGTTGGGTACCCCTACTGTAGTACTAGAAGGAAGAGGAGGGCACATCTGGAAGATGCTCATGGATAGAGGCACCAATGGGGAGGTGGGAGAGGAGGCCACGGTGGGTGTGAGGGGATGTGGAGGGGGGAGGGTGTCACAGCCATGGTTAAGTGGCCAGTGTGGACGTGGCTCCCTACCTGCAGTGGACAGAGATGGGCCCGTCCTGGCCAAACTGCTCCTTGGTTTTGTGCACTTGGCCGATGAAGTCAATGAAGCCTTCGCCGGACTTTGGCACACCTTGCTCTGGCCAGTCTGTGAACTGGAACTGGCGGACAGTCCGGGACTGACCATCCTGGGGAGAGGAGGAGAGGCTCACATTAGTGCTTCCCATGGGCTGTCGTCTGCTTGCTCAAAAAATAAGTGTATGAAGTGCCTACTCTGACAAGGGCTGGAGAACGAGGGGAGATGTAGAGTTAACATCAGGGAAGTGGAGCTATCCAAGTCGGGCTGGCGGGGAGCAGGGACTCCCTGTGTGTAGGGTGGGGAGAAGGCAGTGTTCTGAGCAGCCCTGGCAGAGGGGATGGGGAGAGGGATACAAGGTGCGGCTGGAGAGCTGTGGAAGGCCTTGAATGCTGGGCAGAGGGACACCCACTCCATTGGGGAGGACTCTTCTGGCAAGGTATGCATGATGGACTGAAGGAGGAGAGCCCAGAAAACCTGGGGGGCCCTGCCAGGAGGCCAGAGGGGGCAGCCCACAAGGAGTAAGGGAGAAGGAACCCTTGTGTCCCAGCATTCTCCATCCAATCCCAAACATCCTATCTCTGTTAATTCTAGTGCTGCCGAGCATCTCTCGCTGCCAAGCCCCCGGGAGCCTGGGCTCTTGGTGGGTGGCTTGGGGCACCCATTGTCCAGAAGCAGCCTCAGATCCTACCCCCTGCCCCATTCTCTACTTCCAGCCCCCTCTGCCTTGTTTTCACTGGGATGTGAGCTCCTGGAGGGTGGGTGGCCTGGCTTCCTGCAGTGTGTAGGGTAGCTTAACCAATGCTTTTCATGCATTCCAGACCATCCTTCACAGATGCCCTTGGCCATCCACCTTCTCTATCATCACCATCTTTACCTTCCTCCACTAGGAGCAGAAGGGCAACTCCTGGGAGAAACAGGGGCCGTCGGCCCACTCTGGGCCTGGCCCGGAACTGTGGGGAGGGACAGCCTGCCCTGGGTCCTGGGCACAGGTCAAAGAGGGAGAGTGCGCCTCTTCTCATTCATGTGGGAAGGTCTGGCTTCCCTGACGCTGCTCCCTCAGCCCTTTCCCTTGCCTAGGGGTCAGTCTTCCAGAGGACGGCCTGCCTCGGTCTACCCCTTTAGTCTTATCCCCTTCCTGCTCCCCTTGGTGGACCTGCCTTCCACTGCAAGCACACTGGATTTCCCTGAGCAGTCACACTACCTGTCCTGCCAGGCAGGCCCCCCTCTCTTCCAGGGTCCTGCTGTGGGCCTGACCCTTCTCTGAGGAGCTGACTGGCCAACTCTAGCTTCTCTGGAGCTGCTAACGCGCTTACTGGCAGCACAACAGATAGAGCCAAAGGCCTAGAACCAGGAAGATCTGGGTTCTAATCTGGCCTCAGACCCTTCCTAGCTGGGCCTGGTGTGACTCTGGCCAAGCCACTTAGCCTCTGCCTCAGTTTCCCAAGTGTACCTCCTAGCGTCATGGTGAGGCTCACATGGGGTATTTGTAGGATGACTGGCACATAGTAGGTACTATATAAATGCTTATTCCCCGCCTCTTCACCATCCCATAATAACGTGTAGTAATATATTCTTGGGGCTAAAAGGGGCCAAGGCCATTTCCCAATCCATTCCTGCCCTGGTGAAGACACTGGGGGCCCAGAAAGGGGAAGTCCCACCCTGGCCACTCTGGGGAGATGAGGGAGAATGGGGCTCCCCAGCCCAGAGGCAGCAGAGCTGGGAGCCACCCGCTGCCGTCTGTCCCGCCTCCCACCCCTCTCCCAACAGCACCGACCCCGGCTGCTTCCCTACTTCTCTGGCCCAGCCTCGATCTTCAGGGGCCCTCAGGAGGCCCGAGGGGAGGGAGGGCAGTGTTCCACGCTGCGGCCGCCCCCCACCTCCGCAGCCGCCCCGGCCCACAGGGGACTCACCCGGGCGTCGGTGACCTTGAACTCCCGCAGGATGTACTGGGGCATGTTATACTCGGCCATGGGGTCCACCACAAAGTACTGGTAGCGTGCCGACCGTTCTGCTGGCCAGTACTGGTGACATTTCTCCTGGTGCAAGGAGAATGGGGCCGCCTGTCAGGCCCGCTGCCTCCTGGCGCCACCTATGCCCACTTAGGTGCCCCTCGCTACCTCCCTCTGGGCAGGCCCGTAGGAGTCCCGGGGGAAGATGGGCCGGAGTCTCCCCACCTCTCCAAGGCTCACCAGGGCTGGTGACTAACCGGGGAGGGGCCCCTCAGGCCGCCCTCTCCCTGCTCCATCCCTCCCCCACTCACCCGGCCCATCTCGCGCAGTTTGGTGAGCATCACCACGATGGTGGAGTTGTTCTCCCACAGCATCCTCCAGAAGTCCTCGGTGGTCTCTGCCAGGGGCCCCTGGGTGGCGATGTAGGCCTTCTGCTGCCTGTGAGCAAGAGAGGGTGGCCGAGAGAGGCCTCAGTGCCCTGCTGGGGTCAGCTCCCTCCTCAGTACAGACAGGGAAATGGAGGTTTGGAGCAGAAAAGTGATGCTCGAAGGCGGGTAGGGAGCCACGAGAAGGCGCCCGCGGGCACGCTGTGTGGCAGCCGAGACCTGGGAGGTGAGGACCCGGAGCAGGTACAGCGACTGGCCCCCCAGGCCTGACCCCGGCCCCCCACGCACCGGTAGCCGTCAATGAAGCTGGCGTTGATGTAGTCAGAGCCCTCGACGCCGCGGATGGGCTGCAGGCACACACGGGTGCTCTCGTAGGGCATGATGTTCACCAGACGGTTCTTGAACTTGTTACAGGGCAGGTTGGCACTGATGAAGCGGGACGTGTGGGCTTTGGAGTTGGCCAGCCTCTGGGGGGGCGGAGGAGAGAGCGGGTGGGTTAGGGTCGGGGTCAGGGCTGGGGGTTCCCTTGCTCACAGGGAGCCCCCAGTTTCCTCTCTGAGGGCAGAGCGCCCCCCCTCGGTCCCCGGGGTCCTTCCAGACCCTCGGCGCCATCTGCTGCCCTGGCCCTGCCCCTTCCCCGTGGGCCCCGGCTCTCCGAAGGCCATCTCTTCCCCTCAAGGGCTGCTCGGGCAGTTTCTTTTTTTTACTTTCTAAGCCCAAGCTCTGATGGGAGGAAGACCATGGGTCAAAGCAGCTGGGCCGGGAGGGCCCCGGCTGGGCCTGCTGCCCTCTGTGGTCTCCGGGAGAAGCAGCTTCCTGTCAGAGAGGCACAAGGGCCCTTGGTGGCCCTCCGGCTCCATCTTCTCCTCTGATAGCTGGGCACAGCGGGGCCCAGGGAAGGAGCGGCGGAGCTAGGGACGGAGCCCCGTGCACCCTGGCCCCAGCCCTGGCGGGGGGAGCCAGCCCGGCTTCCCACCTTGAACTCCAGCTCCATGCCCGTGACGTGCTCGCCGGTCTCCACCTGGGCCAGCTTCTGGATGTAGGAGTAGAGGTTGCGGGCGGGGACCTCGGTGTTGCCACAGGCAACGGCTTCCAGAAGGGCATCGTGGATGAAGCTGTACTGGTCCTCGGTCTGGACCATGTAGTTGCGCTGGGAGCGCATGAGGGTCACGTGGCCGTAGATGTCCACGGTCTTCTCGGGCTTGATGCGCTCCAGCATGGCGTCTATGACGATGAAGCAGCCCGTCCGGCCCACGCCGGCACTGTGGGAGGGAGAGGGCCGGGCTCAGGATCTCCTCCTCCCTGGGGCCCGGGGTGCGAGGCTGGCGAGCAGACCCCCGACCCCCTGCCCACCCTCTGAAGCACCCCCATCTTTCAGAGAGGACGAGAAGCCCAGAAGGGGCCTGGGCGGGACAGGAGCTGCCCCTGACCCCGTCCTGCGTAATGGGTGACTCGTCCAGGGCGGTGGCCAGCCGGGGCAGGGGTCGGCGTACCTGCAGTGTACCACAATGGGGCCTGCGTCGGGCGGGTTGCAGGTCTTCACTCTTCTCAAGAAGGCCAGGAAGGGGGTCGGGTACTCGGGGACGCCATGGTCTGGCCACGCCGTGAACTGGAACTGGCGTACTTCACGCTTCTCACTGGAGCCGTTCTGGGAGACACGGCAGGAGGGGGCCGATGACCCCGAGGCCTGGGTCCCCCGCATCCCTCAGCCTCCTCCATCCTTGTATTTTAGTCTTTAACTGAACAACTTTAACTTTTAACCTCTGCAGTCTGTCTTAACGCATCCTAGCGGGAGGCTCTGCCCCCTTGGGTGGCCCCCCACGCCTAGATGCCTCTTCCCTCCCTCTATCCTTCCGTGTCTCCATCGGCGGCTCTCAGAGTTCTTCCCTGCCCTCCTCCCGCCCTGACTAGCCCGGACCGCTCTCACGCCTTCCCCATTGGTCCTGTCCACTCTCACCCCTGGGAAAGGCTACCGACCCGACCCTCCAGAGGCGGCCCAGGCCCCCCTGCCCCGGGTTGAGGGCAGAGTCTGAGGATGTCCAGTGATCCCCCACGGCCCACCCCTCGGGCTCCTCCTGAATGCCTCCCTCCCAAGGCAGGCTCTCTCTGAGGGGCAGGAAGGGCGGGGGCGGGAAAGAGCACCTTGTGCAGGGAGAAGGTCCGGACGCAGAACGTGGCCAGCTCAATGGTGTCTAGCAGGGTGACCTGGATCACACCGTAGGTCTCTGTGCCCCGGCTGGGCCAGTACTGGTCACACTTGATCTGGGGGGTGGGAATAAGGGGGTCCGAGTTAATGTTGCTGAAAAGCTCCATTCCCACCACGGGCCTTGGCCCCAGAGGCTGCTGGGAGTTCATTCTAGCTGTATTTATTTAAAACCCTCACCTTCTGTCTTAGACTCAGTCCTGGGTATTGGTTCCAGGGCAGAAGAGCTGTAAGGGCTAGGCAGTGGGGTCAAGTGACTTGCCCAGGGTCACCCAGCTAGGAAGTGCCTGAGACCAGGTTTGAACCCAGGACCTCCCGTCTCTAGGCCTGGCTCTCTATTTACTGAGCCAGGCTCAGGGAAGCCTCAAGCAGTCTGGTCCCTGGGCTGGGACCTAGGGCGTTGCTATGGCGACCCTTCTAGCCTCCCAAGGATGCTCCTTCTCTGGGCCTAAGCTGGAAAAGGTGGCTCCCTTTGGCATGAGGTCACTGCTTGGCAGAGGGCAGCAGCTTCTCATAACAACGACTGCCAATTTTATGGTGCTTTTGGATTTTCAAATGGTTTATAAAGCTCATTTTAGTGGAAACAGTATTTCCCATTTTACTGAAAAGGCCACGTTGGCTAGAAAACATTAAGGGGTAAGATCTGAACCCAGGTCTTTGTCGTCTGCGATCTTCCCATATGATGGCACCATGTCTTTTTGCTTCTTTTGGGGTCAGCAGAGGATACTTCTTGTTGTCATTCCTCTTTTTATTTGTTGTGAATTCAGCTCTAAGCCCTTGAGTTTCCTGCCCTTTTGAATCCTCGGTAGTATCCGTGTACAATGGGTGTTTACTAAATATCTGCCAGTGAGGAAGAGGAGGGCAAGGGGCATGCTCAGAAGGCATACTCAGGGCCACGAGGGGTACACACTATACTATTCTATTCCAGAAGGACAGAAGCTCCTTGCAGCAGGGATCATCTTGTTTCTTTCTGGTTGCTGAAAGAACTGCATCGAGTTAGGAGAGCTGGGTTCAGATTCTGACCCTGACCCTCATGATCTCTGCCACTTTAGTCAAGTCCTAGCCAAGGTCAGTGGCTCAGGTTCCTCCTCCCGCCTGCTCCCCCCGAGCACCACCACCCCCCGGCCTGGCCCTTCCTCACCCGGGACTTCTCCTCCAGCTTGGTCATCATGACCACAGTGGCCGAGCGCTGCTCCCACACCATGCGCCAGAAGTCGCCAAAGGTCTCCGGCAGGGGCCCCTGGGTGGCGATGTATGCGTTTTGCTTTCGATAACCGTCTATGTAGTTGGCGTTGATGTAATCGCTGCCCACGATGCCTGTGTCGGAGAGATTGAGGGGATTCCGAGGAGCTGGAGGGGTCCTCCCCGGGCAGTGGGGCTGGGGGTGCCCCTTGAAGTGTGAGGCTTGGGGTAACTGGGGGCTCGAAGGGCATTTGGCCTCTCCCTACACACCAGCTCTCCTGTGTGTGCTTGGGGCAATGGAGCCTGCAGAGGGGTCCGCCAAGGACCACTGTTGCTTGGTGACTTTGGGGGCTTTGTAGACTGAATGCGAGCTCCTGTTCTATTCTTTTCAGGACAGATGGGGACTCAATCAGAGATTTCCCCTGACAAATCCTTGACAAGTGGTCATCTATCTTCTGCTTGAAGACCTCCAGAGATGGGGGGCTCACTACCTCTCTAGGTAGCCTATTCCAATGGGAGACGTTAGAATGGGGCAAAAAAAGCCTAGAGACAAGACTATCTTAGCCACTTTGGGGCCAGTTTCTTTCTCCTGTCTACTTCTTTTTTTTTTAAGATGAATTCTAGTTTGTAGAGAGATGGTTAAACTTCATCCCTCAGCTTTCTCCCTGAAGTTGGCCTATGACTGAGGCCTTATTTTCATGGTTGGAGGAGGGGAGAGGGGAGTGTCAGGGTCTGAGTTCCAGTTCTGGCTCTGCCAATGACCGAGGGACATATCTCGTTCCTTCTCTGTGGGCCTTAGTCTTCCTCCCTGAGAAGGAGAGCTGCCCATCCCTGCCCAGTGTGGCCCTCAGGAAGCGCTTGGGAGTTCAGACGAAAGGCCCTCTTACCTTCCATGGGGAGAAGGATGACCCGAGAGTGGTCATAGGCGATGACGTTGGCATAACGATTCTTGGGCTTATTCACCTCCAGATTAGAGTGCTCCCATGTGAATTGTTGTCCAGGGTCAATAGACTGCAGGACGAGAAAGAGACAGAGGCAGGGGAGAAGGGGAGATCCAGAATAGTGGGAGAGAGGGGGAGGGATGGAGGAGAGAAGGGAAACAGAGGCAGGGGAGAAGAGGGGAAGAAAGGAAAATGAGAGGAAGAAGGGGGACGGGAGGAAGGCAGATTGGGCAGAGCAGAGGAGTTGAACATAAAGGCTGGTTAGTGCTGCAATTATTGCTGGTTTGACCTCCTCTGGCAGAGCTGCTAGAGTTGGGGGTGCTCAGAAAAAAGAGGTCAAAGGGTGGTCCTTGTCCTACCTACCTGTGCCTCGTGAGAGAATAGCTCAGATAGACCGGCCAGCCCCATCCCCTCATTTACAGAGGAAAGTGACTCCTCAGGGATTAGCCAAGGGCATACGGCCGGTCCCTGAGAGGGTACAACACGAGGCCTTGGCGCCGCGACTCCTCCTGCAGAGGTTCCCCGAGCCCCACCTGCCCTCTCCCCTCTGGCTAGGGCCTGGCAGTGCCAGGGTCTTCATTATTCGCAGAGAGGATCGAAGGCAGGCAGGAATCAAGATTAGAAGCGGGATCTCAGCAGTTGCTGAGTCCAAGCCACAGAAGAGGGAGGCTTCCCTCCTGTCATGCCTCCCAATCCTGTGCTTTCCCCACCATGCTAGGAGGCGACCTCAGTGAGGAGGCAAAGGCTTGAGTGGGGGGTGTCTGGGGGCATGGGAGGGTCTGGAGCCGCTTACCTCGTACTCCTGGGATAACTTCAGGTTGTCATTGGCTTTGAGGTGCTCTGTGTGCTCAGCCATCTCGGTGATGGGGATGGGAGGGTGGCTGAGCATACCTAGGGGGAGAGCAGACCCACCCGGTGGGGGCAGGGAAAGAAGGTGGTTATGGCCTGGGGGGGCCGGGGGGACCCCCGGCACAGCCCAAGGGATGCATGAAGTGGGGACAATGGTGAGGGGAGGCTCTACAATGTGAGTTCTGCAATGGAAGGACGGTGGTTAGAAGAGAGAAGGCAGGCAGGGCTCGAAATTAACGTCCTGGGGGGTCCAAGGGAGAGGGGGGTCTCCTCTGCCCTCTCCATCCCCGAGGGGAGGGAGGTTGGGAGAGGCCAGGGAGGAAGGTGGGGAGGGAAGAGACCGCTGGGCTCAGTTCCTGAGGTTCTAGCCCAAGTGAGCCCCAAGGGAAGGCGCTGACCCCACAGACATAGCTGTCACATAGGGGAGGGGGATTTGGGGGGGCACAGATGGAGATGGACATGCAGATGGGGAAATGGAGGCCTCTGGGAGAGCTGGCTCTGTCCCCCCGGGGGTGTTCCCTGCCTGGTACAGGGTGTCGGGCGGCTGGGCGCCTCTCAGTGTCTATCCACCAGGTGGATGGGATTGTTTCTCAGCTCTGCACCTCCCTCAGGGAGATGGCTGTCGTGGGTGGCCTGGGATGCAGGTGGGGCCAGACAGGGAACAGCTATTGGGGGATGTAACTGGAGTGCTTACAAAATCCCAGGCCTGTAGGGGCCTGAGAATAAGTACTTAAAAAAAAAACACAAAAAACCTCTTCCCTTCTGTCTTAGAATCAATACTAAGTATCCATTCCAGGGCAGAAGAGTGGTAAGGGCTAGGTAATGGGGGTTAAGTGACTTGCCCAGGGTCACCTAGCTAGGAAGTGTTTGAAACCAGATTTGAACCCAGGACCTGCCGCCTCTAAAACTACTGAGCCACCTAGCTGCCCCCAAGAAGAAGTGCTTACAAGAGTTTCTCCATTGCTTGTGCTTGAGGCTAAAATTCAGCCTTCCTCCAACTAGTTTTGGGAATGGACCCTTGGGCTTAGCCATGGTGGAGGATCAGCTCCTATGTAGACCGTGCCGTTTGCTGTGTTCCCTGCCTCTGGCTAGCTCCCTTCTGCCAGGGACTCGCAGTGTGAGTGTGTGTGTGTGTGTGAGTGTGTGTGTGTGTGTGTGTGTGCACGCGTGTGCCTGCAGTCTCTGGCTCCAGGAGGACAGAGGACACCCCATCCCCACTTGGGGCAATGGCTCCCCCCCAACCTATGGAGCCTGCTAGGAGTGGGATGGGGGATGAGGGTGACTTCTGAGAATTTCGAGCCCAAGAATGTGTCATGGTGAAGCGAGACGTGGGAGCGTGATCAGCGGCACAGAGAGGGGCAAAGCAAGCACTGGTCGCCAGTTTTACAGTGCACCCCCTTCCCTGCCCCCCTCACTCCTGCTCCTGGCCCATTCCTGCCCCCTGCCCAAAGAGGGCAATGAGGCAGGCAACAAGGGAGGCCACAAACAAGGAGGGGAGAGAAGGGGCATGGGGTGCAACCGAAGCCCCTCTGCCTCATCAACCTGGGGTCCCTTCTGGGGGATAAGGAGTTCCCTAGGCTGGGAGACAAGAAAGCCTTGGATTTTTAGGCCTAGTTCTTCTGTCCCTGGCTTGTTGTGTGACCTTGGATCTCTCTGAATCTCAGTTTCTCACCTGTAAAATGGGAGTTCTATCATTTCCCCCATCCAATGAGAAGATAAATTGAATGGATGGGGAGATACTTTGGAAAGGCCAACATTCATTAGTGGGCAGGCTTACTGTTATTTATCACCTACCACCCAATTACTTAAGTGGCCCCAAGTTGGACCAGCCGCTCCCCTTCACCCCACCACCTGAGGTTGGAACATCATATGATCTAGAACTGGAAAGAACCCTTAGAGATGGTCTAGTCCAGAGGAAGAAACAGAGATTGGCCCACTGGTACTGGAGGAGGAGGAGAAGGACCAAGACTGCTCTGTCTCTTATAATATGACAAGGTGCTCAGACCGTTCTTTCCCAGGGATGCAAGAAGGCCTGTGGATGCCTGCGGATCCCCAACTCGAGACCAGGTAGGAAAAAGAAGGTCTTCAAGCTTTAAGGGACCTGTGGTGGATCCAGGATCTCCCAAACTATAATCAGGGGCAGGGACCCTTGCCAGGAATTGAGATCTGCTTTAAAAGACTCGTTTCTCTCCTCTCCTCTGAGGCCCAATTCCTGTTTTTGGAAGCTTAATCTAATTTGTTGGAAACATTGATCCACTTGGGGGAAGATCAATTCCTGTTTTAGGATGCTCCTTCTTTCTCTTCTGGCCATCGATCTCTATTTTCCTGAAGAGCCATTATTAGGGGGAAGATGGATCCCTCTATGGGGAGAAGCCACTCTGGGGGGGGGAGTGTGTGTGTGTGTGTGTGTGTGAGAGAGAGAGAGAGAGAGAGAGAGAGAGAGAGAGAAAGAGAGAGAGAGAGAGAGAGAGAGAGAGAGAGAAGAGAGAGAGACAGACAGACAGAGAGACAGACAGAGAGACAGACAGACAGACAGAGAGAGAAAGAGAGAGAGAGAGAGAGAGAGAGAAAGAGAGAGAGAGAGAGAGAGAAAGAGAGAGAGAGAGAGAGAGAGGAGAGAGACAGACAGAGAGACAGACAGACAGAGAGAGAGAGAGAGAGACAGACAGACAGACAGAGAGAGAGAGAGAGAGAGAGAGAGAGAGAGAGAGAGAGAGAGAGAAGGGAGGGAGGGAAGGAAGAGAGAGAGAGAGAGAGAGAGAGAGAGAGAGAGAGAGAGAGAGAGAGAGAGAGAGAGAGAGAGAGAGAGAGAGAGAGAGAGAGGGAGGGAGGGAGGGAGATAAAGGGCGAGGGAGAGGGAGGGAGAGAGAATTGTGTATGAATGATGGTGTTGGTCTGCCCAGCTCCATCTGACCAGTGAGAGCCACCCTTCTCCCCCGACTCAGAGGGGGTCAGCTGTGGCTTCCATACCTGTAAGGGCCAGGAGGTAGAGGAAAGAGCCATTATTAAGGCCAGATCGAGGACCAAGTAAGTGTCTTCAGGGGCAAGGGCCTATAAAGGGAAGCATTTATAATTGCAGTTGGCACAGGCACTAGGCCTGGGATTCCAGCTCAGGACACTCTCTAGCAGTGTGACTGTGGACAAGTCACTGTATTCTTTCTTTGTGCCTTGATCGGTAGAGATGGTCCTTCTTGCACTCTCTCCCTTTGAGGTGTATTACCACGTTCAAGAGTTTTTATAAATGGGGGTGTCGGATCCTGGAGTTCCAGATCCAGAGCTGGAAGGACCCCCCCCCCCAGGTCATCCAGCACACCCCTCTCATCTTACAGATAGGGAAACTGAGTCCCAGGAGGGGAAGTGACTTGTCTGCCCAAGGCCACTCAGGGAACAAGTGGCCCAGATTCCTCTGTTTTCCACCCCCGGGCCCGTCTCCTTAGCAGATGATTTCATGAACTGTGGTGGGGACGAGCCTCTCCCTGCTGAGCTGGGCAGGCTGGTCCTTGAATGGCAGAATATATTCTGTTTACACAGCTGGATTTATAGGGTCAGACAGAGATCAGTGTCACAGACAGGGATACGGGAGGACATCGGGTCCAAGCCTTTCATTTTACAGAGGAACAACAGGAAGCCCAGAGAGGCTCGGAGAGCTTCAGCCAAGGTCACACACCAAACGGAAGAGCCAGAACTTGAACTTGGGTCCTGACCCTCGAGGAAAAGCCCTTTTTATGGCACCCAGAGGAACCTCCCAAGCTCTGGCTCATGCTGGCACAGGCTTTGGGAGCCCGGTGTCCACTCTGGGCCACACCGAGGCAACTGAGGCAGACACTGCTGTTGTGGGTGAGGAGTGGAGGGAGGGAGGCACCATGTTTGGTATCAAGTGAGCCCAGAGACCGCAGGACCACAGATACAGACCTGGCAGGGATCTCAGGGGCCTGCTAGGCCTCTCTTTCATGTGATGAGGAGGAGCCTGAGGCCTAGAGACTTGAAGGGACTTGGCCAGCATCCTACAGGCAGTGTTAGGGGTGGGATAGGAGCCCAGCTCCCCTGTCCACTGGACTTCTCTGGGGAAGGCTGTAAAATGAATCATCCTTCTGTAAAGGGGTCACGCTGATTTTCCTCGACACGCTGTGTAAAGTCCGCCCTGACAGAACACCTTCTAGTAGGAGTGGGCCCGGAGGCACCCGCGGGGAGCCACCGCTCGAGGGCTCCGAGGGCTCGGCCAGGAGTTAGAGGGAAAAGGGCTTTTGGACCCTCTATCTTAGGGAGGGAGTCGGAGAGGGAAGGGGCACCGGATAGGCCCTGCTCCGAATCAGGGGCTGAGCCCAGGCCTCTCACCCAGTGCTGTCCAGGGTGGCTGGGGCGGAGATTCCCAGTGGGCTGTCTCTGGAGAGCGTGGAGGGAAAGGGCTCGGGGCTGGGGGCTGGGGGAGTCCTCAGGGGCGACCCTAGCTCCTTGCCCTAAGACTTGGAATACAACATCCTAAAGTGGGTCAATCCAAGCATTCCTCCAGGCACTTGCTAGGTACCAGGTACCTGGCAAGGGGCTGGGGGTACAAAGACAGGAACCAGCTGGTTCCTGCCCTCGAGGGGCTGCAGTGAGCGCTAGCCCTCGTAGGAGGGCAGCACTCTGGTGAAGTGTCAGGGTCCCGACACATGTGAGTGTGTGGGTGTGGAAGCATGTCGGTGGTTTTTAGCAGGGACCGTCCTAGGTCTGAACGAAGGTGGAGGAATCTAGTGAGAGGGAGAAGGGCAACTGGATGAGAGAGAGAGAGAGAGACAGACAGACAGGCAGAGACAGACAGAAGAGAGAGAAGAGGGGAAAGAGGAATAGGGAGGGAGGGGAATGAGAGACAAGGTAAAAGCTGGAGAAAGGAGAGGGAGACAGAGAGGGAGACAGAGAGACAGAGAGACAGACAGAAAGAAGAGAGAAGAGGGGAAAGAGGAATAGGGAGGGAGGGGAAAAGAGGGAGAGAGAGACAAGGTAAAAGCTGGAGAAAGAGGAGAGGGAGACAGAGAGGGAGAAGAGAGACAGAGACAGAGAGACAGAGAGAAAGTGAGAGAAAGAGAGAGATCGAGAGGGGAGATGGAAAGAGAGACAAGGTACAGAGCATGAGAGACAGAGTGCGAAGAGGGAGACAGAGAGGGAGAAAAAGCTGGAGAAAGAGGAGAGGGAGACAGAGAGGGAGAAAGAGAGAGACAGAGAGACAGAGAGACAGAGAGAAAGAAGAGAGAAGAGGGGAAAGAGGAATAGGGAGGGAGGGGAAAGAGGGGAGAGAGAGACAAGGTAAAAGCTGGAGAAAGAGGAGAGGGAGACAGAGAGGGAGAAAGAGAGAGACAGAGAGACAGAGAGACAGAGAGACAGAGAGAAAGAAGAGAGAAGAGGGGAAAGAGGAATAGGGAGGGAGGGGAAAGAGGGGAGAGAGAGACAAGGTAAAAGCTGGAGAAAGAGGAGAGGGAGACAGAGAGGGAGAAAGAGAGAGACAGAGAGACAGAGAGACAGAGAGACAGAGAGACAGAGAGAAAGAAGAGAGAAGAGGGGAAAGAGGAATAGGGAGGGAGGGGAAAGAGGGGAGAGAGAGACAAGGTAAAATCTGGAGAAAGAGGAGAGGGAGACAGAGAGACAGAGAGACAGAGAGACAGAGAGACAGAGAGAAAGAAGAGAGAAGAGGGGAAAGAGGAATAGGGAGGGAGGGGAAAGAGGGGAGAGAGAGACAAGGTAAAAGCTGGAGAAAGAGGAGAGGGAGACAGAGAGGGAGAAAGAGAGAGACAGAGAGACAGAGAGACAGAGAGACAGAGAGACAGAGAGAAAGAAGAGAGAAGAGGGGAAAGAGGAATAGGGAGGGAGGGGAAAGAGGGGAGAGAGAGACAAGGTAAAAGCTGGAGAAAGAGGAGAGGGAGACAGAGAGGGAGAAAGAGAGAGACAGAGAGACAGAGAGACAGAGAGAAAGAAGAGAGAAGAGGGGAAAGAGGAATAGGGAGGGAGGGGAAAGAGAGGGGAGAGAGACAAGGTAAAAGCTGGAGAAAGAGGAGAGGGAGACACAGAGACAGAGAGAGAGACAGAGAGACAGACAGAGAGAAAGAAGAGAGAAGGGGGAAAGAGGAATAGGGAGGGAGGGGAAAGAGAGGGGAGAGAGACAAGGTAAAAGCTGGAGAAAGAGGAGAGGGGGTCAGAGAGGGAGAAAGAGAGAAGAGGAAGGAGAGAGAGGAGAGAAGTGGAGTGGGGAAAAGGGAGAGGACAGAGAAATATATTATATGTTACATATATTATTTATATATTTTAATATCTCTATGGAGAGAGCTACAGAAGGAGAGAGAATAAGCATGTGTGCCGTGCGTGCATGGGGTGAAAGAGCCCAGGGTCAGTAGCCCGCTCCTCTCCATATTCCTGAATTACACATGTACAAACATAGCCCTGCCATGCATACGTATCGACCCTCCACTGGCATACACACACATATTAGTATGCATGTATACACACACCTTTATAAAGACACACACAAAGGCCCCACATATGCGCCACTCACCTGTCTACATACCAGCCCCGTCTATACTAACGGTATCCATATCTCGGCCCCGCCATCCTAGACACACTTGTGTGCCCATTCCCCGCCACTTCCTGGGCACTGCGGGGCCCCAGTCCCCACCCCCATGGTCACAGATACCCACATCGGTGGGCCCAGAGGCTCATGACTTTACACATAGCAATACTCCCACCTACATGCCCACCTGTGGCTTCTACATGCATGTACACACAGCAGTCTCCATACATATGCACGTGTGTGTGTGTTTAGGGGAGAGAATGGCCCTGTGATTTCGGTGGTCCAAAGAATCCCAGAGGAGGAAACCCTCGCTTGCAATGGAAGGCCCTCTGCATTGTAGTCTTTTTTTGAAACCCCTTTCCTTTCTTTCCATTTTATTTATTTATTTTTTAAGCCCTCACCTTCTGTCTTGGAGTCAATACTATGTATTGGCTCCAAGGCAGAAGAGTGGTAAGGGCTAGGCAATGGGGGTCAAGTGACTTGCCCAGGGTCACACAGCTGGGAAGTGTCTGAGGCCAGATTTGAACCTAGGACCTCCCCTCTCTAGGCCTGGCTCTCCATCCACTGAGCTACCCAGCTGCCCCCCCCCCCTGCTTCCCTTCCATTATAGAAGAGATACTGTGTATTGGTTCCAAGACAGAAGAGCGGTAACGTCTAGGCAATGGGGGTTAAATGACTTGCCTAGGGGTCACCTAGCAAGGAAGGGCCTGAGGTCAAATTTGAACCCAGGATCTCCTAGGTCTGTAGGTCTGGCCCCTCCCATGTTAGTCTTAAGGAAGCTGCCTGGGCCACTGAATGACTTGTCCAGGGCCACATAACTAGTAGTATCGAAAGCTGGACTTGAGCTTAGATTTTTCTCAGCCCCAGGACTCACGCTTGATCCACTCTACAACACTGTGTGAGAGAAAGAGAGGGAGAGAGAAAGGAAGGCTGTGGCCGCAGGTTCCGCTAAGACTAAATTCTACCAGGATTCCGACTGCATTGGTGGAGGACATTTCCACGCTGGAAGCCCCACCGCTCTGTGAAATCGCAGGCCTGGACCAAGACACGAGCCCCCTCTGCACTCCTTCCTCCAACGACCCCCAGGACCCTCTACCTGCTTGTCCAACTCCTGTCTGTGCTTCCCAGACCCCGAGTCCTCCGCAGATGCTCCCCCTGCAGCCCTGACTCTTCTTCTCTCCTCCTCCTCTGGGGCTCCCCCTGGGCTGTCCATCTGTCAATCCTCGTCCTTGTCACAAGGAATGGGCGGCCACATCCTCTCCTAGTGCCGCCTCTCGCCTGCCAGCCCTAGCGTGGATGTGCTTCCTGCTGCGCAGAGGCACTTCCCGAGAGCACAGGGCCGCGCTCCACGAGGCCCCCTTGGAGATGGGCGACAAGCGGGCTCTGGGGGGGCTAGAAGCACCCCATGACCCTCGTGGGACCTCATCTGCAGGCGCTTCCTCTTCTATTCTGGACCAGGTTGTCATCCAAACCCGACGGACGGGCTAACAAATGGGGGATCCGGCGGTCACCGGAGGGAGACCAGAGCATCGGCCCTGCCTCCCAAAAGCCAGCCCCAGGAAGGGGGAACCTTCCAGCCCCCTCGACTTTCCGACAGCCGAAACGGGAGGGCAGCCTATAACCAACACATACCAAACCCGGCGGGGCAGACACCCGCGGAGGGCTGCCTGGAGTCCTCTCGTCTTGCCGGTGGGTGTAGACAGACTCTTCTCAAAGACTTTGTGGCAGGGAGCAAACGGCCAGATGGGTGGGAGATTTCATACCCCCATGGGGACCCCCGTACAGAACCAGGGCAGCCTTCCCTTCCCAGCCTGGGCTTCTCCTGCCATCCTTCTTAGGAACCACCTGGAACCACCACCACAGCGAGGGGACGGGCTATGGCAAGCAACTTGTCCACGGCTTCACTGACCTCCCTGGGCCTTCTTTCACTTGAACGCCCCTCCCCAGCCCCATCCTTCTCCTGTGTTCTCTCTCCCTCTTCTAGGCTGCGAGCTCCCTTGGTAGTCTCAGCAATCGGCACGGCGTCTCACGCATTGTATGGTGAGTGCCAAATACAGCTGGCTGTGGACACCAGCAAGGCACGCAGTCCCTGCCTCAGTTTCCTCAACTGTAAAATGGCGGCAATAATAATAGCTACTTCCCAGGGTTCTTGTGATGACCAAATGAGATGACCATTGAAGAGCACCTAGCCTTGTACTGGGGCAATACAGCATGCTACCTAAATGCTAGCTAGCTATTTATGATGATTAACAAATGGTTTTTCATTCATTCATTCCTAAAGATACCCTAGACAAAGCCCTCTGTTCCTACTACCATGTGCACATGAGCTTGCTTAATAAACACACACCCCAAACATACATGTACATGCATGTGTCCATGTGTATATAGATATCTGCACACATTATCTATCACAAACATATACCCTGTAATACATGTAAATGTTTATATACATCACAAATATAGATTCTCATAGCTATAAGTGTGTATATATGTGTTTGTGTAATAAATGTTTCCACATTTGTGTATTGTGTATATAACTCCATAATACACACATTTATATATAACAAACACACATGCTTATATGTATAAGTATAGATTTATGTTTGTGTATATGTACTGTGAATTTTAGATTTACTCCACCCTGCTTAGTCTTTAGAATTCTAGCAACCAGGAATGTATACACCCCCACTTAAGGATTAACTGTAGGGGAGGATGGCCTATGACAGGCATGTGCTAGCAAGTGGCAAATCAGAAACAACTGACTGACCCCTTGGGCTGTCCTAAGCCAAGTTTAAGCCACCATTGGTACATGTGAGACACAGGAAGCGATGTAAAGAACTGCCTTTATATTTTGCGTCATTTCCTGTTGAGAGGGGCTTTTGCTTTTGCGTCTTTTGGCATCCTTTGTGGCTTTGGCGGACTTTGGCTATGGAGTTCACTGGGAGGAGCTCTGAAGCATGGGTCTAGGTGAGACTGCTTCCCTGAACTGCCATGTGGTGAGTGATAAGACCGACTCCCCTTTCCCTTGACCCTTCTGAAGGTTCCAGCCTCCAAGGAGGCCCCTCATCTTGGAGGGCCTAGGAGGCCAAGGAGGCCTTCTCCTAGCTGGAAGCCAAGGTAGATTTAATCTTCTGGGAAGGCCCCTTGGCTGAGGCCTCTGAACTCCCCCTGACTCAGGCCAGGGCGGAGCAGATCTTTTATCCTTTCCCTCTTTCTCCTTCATTCTTAATTTTCTTCCTTCTACTGTAAATAAACCACCATAAAATTCTATTCTGACTTGAGTATTTCATTGGGATTTAGAATTTAAATCCCTGGTGATCACTAATATGATATATTCAGTCTCAACCCTAAATTTTACCATTAATAGTCCACATATGTGTATCTATAATATGTATGACTATATGGATATTTATGTATACAATTATGTGTGTATATCCTCATAATGTAGGTAGATATTTATACAGAGCACAAATCTGTAATCTCATACATAAAGTATATACTTGGGTATGCACGTGTCTAAAAGCACACGTGTATATAATATATTCTCACACATGTATCTATATATGCATATCTACATGTGTGTATATCACAAATCTATACCATCCTCTATAAAAGCATGTATATGAGTAGTGTTTGTATGTGGATCGCAAATCTAGAGCCCATATATACAAGTATATATTTGTGTACTATTTGTCATATGTATATACACATGCATGTATCACCATGATGACTCCCATAAGTGTTATGCACACACACATACCTCTCCATACACACCTGAAGGTATAGATCACAAATCTGCCTGTATACATATATAACTGTACACACACACACACACACACAATATCCCTAAAACCTCTTGTTCTTGAAGAACACCTTCCTTTTCTGTCTACACTTTCTTCTGCTCAGTTATTAGCCAAAACATAAACGATTTCCAAATCTATGATATTTTCCGTCATCTCTCTCTTGAGTTCTGGTCCTTCAGCTACTGACTCTGGTCACCCAAATATCCCCCTCTGGCACCTCCAGTTCAACCTAACTCTATGTCTAAAACCAACACCTCCCTCTCCTCACTTCAACCCAGTCCCTCTCCACAGTGATCCTCTGCTGTGGACGGTACTGTGGTCTGAGCCCGGCCTTTCAGGCTCTTAATCCCCAAGGGGGGCTGGCCGGCCTACATGCTTCCCTCTCTGTCCCCCTCCACCTTTCATCTGCTGCTAAGTCCCTTCCTTCTGCCTCCATGGTGCCACTCCTTGTCCACTAGTTCATGCCCTTGTTACAACTCAACTAGACTAATGTAGCAGCCTCTTCACAGGTCTCCCAGACTCCTTTCTCCTCCTCCATGCTGTGCTCCCCACAGCTGCCAACCTCATCTTCCTAAGGCTCAGGGTTGACTGTATTGCTCAAAAAACAGACAAACTCTGTAGACTCCCCACTGCTGCCAGGGTAAAAGGCAAACTTTTTAGCTTGGAATTGAAGGACCTCGGCCATGTGGCTCCATCTTATGATTTCTTCTTCCTCCTTTAAACATGCTGCTTTCATCTCTTGCATTCAGAAATCTGTAAGGCTCTCTCATGCCCATAAGTCTTCCCCTCCTCATCTGTCCTTTAGAATCCTCTCTTCAAGCTTCGTTACTGTTGCTGCTTTTTCCAAGTAGGCTTCCTGGCTTCCTGCCTCCAAGAGATTTCTTTCTTCCTCTTCTGTTGAAGGCGTCACCATCTTTTCCTCCAGTGAGCCCAGTCTGTAACCTTGGCATTACCCTTCTCTCTCTCTCTCTCTCTCTCTCTCTCTCTCTCTCTCTCTCTCTCTCTCTCTCTCTCCCCCTCTCTTTCCCTCTCTCTCTCTCCCAACCACATAGTCAATTAGTTGGTAAGTCTTGTCATTTCTTCCATCCCTGTTTTCCTCCAATTCAGCCTCTTGTCCCCTCTTACCCAGCCACCAGTATAGTTCAGGGCCTCCTCACTTCTCCCCTCAGAGGCACCCTAACTTGCCTCCTCCCTTCAAGTCTCCTCCCTGCTCCAACTGATCTTCCACCCAGTAGTGGTTCCACACAGTGCCTGGCACACACAGTGGGCACCTGATAAACATTTATTTGTTAAAAAAAAAAATGCGTTTTGATGGACTAATCTCTCTTGTGCCTCCGTCATTCCCCATCTCACCTACTGTTTATTCTTCCCCAGGCATATAAACACCTTTAGGGTAGGGGCTTTTTGTCTTTCTATCTCCGGTGCCTAGCACGGAGCCTGGCACACAGAAGATGTTTAATGAGGGTTTATTATTTAATGTACACAACTTGTAGCCTTATGTAAATGCTGTACTCTCAAGCCTATTCCCCACATCTCTGTGCCCTTATGACACATAATACACAGATATGTACACTCCTACACACACACACCCCTCCTTAGAAATGTATGAATTTACATGTGCCTCCCCTAATCCAGCAACACTTGCAGCATATCCCATGCATCCAAAGACACACTCACAGTGCTACGCCCTGTCGGCTGCACGCACATTCTATACCTGCATCCCCAAAGAAGGTCTGAATATCCACACACAGCTGGGCTCAGAGACTTACTCAAGGCACACTGTAAGTATTTACTCCAGGCACCCAATGGCCATCTAGGTGCAAAGTGCATGCATGCACAAATGCACGCACGTGTGCACACACACACATACACACACACACACACTGAGGTCTTGATCTAGGACATCAAACTCACATTTATCAGGACTCTGACACTAACTGATGATGTGGGTTAGGGAAGGGGAGGGGGGACATTGTCAGCAGTGAGACTTCTTTCTTTCAGGCTGAGGGTCTCCGGAGAAGAGGGGAGTGAGGAAAAAGGAGAAAGAGAGAAAAGCAAGGGATAGAGAGGAGGTAGGGAGCAAGTTAGGGAGAGAAGAAAGAGAAAGGTGTGAGACAAAAGGATAAAGGAGTAAAGGAGGGAGGAGAGAAGGAAGGATGAAAACAGGGGAAATGGAGAAAGAGGAAGAAAAAAGAGGGGGAGAGTGACAGAGGAGAAAGAAGGAAAGTCAGAGAGAGAGAGGAAGGAGGGAGAGGGAGAAAGGATGGGAAGGGAAGAGAGAAGAGATGAGAGAAAATTATAGGAAGAGAGACGGAGAGAGATGGAGAAAGGAAAAGAGAAGAGGAAAGTGGGAGAGGGAAAGAGAGGGAGGGAGGGGAGAGAGAGAGAGACAGAGACAGAGAGAGACAGAGAGACAGAGAGACAGATAGAGAGAGAGAGACAGAGAGACAGAGAGACCTTTTTATATCCCTGGGGCCTGGAGCTTCTGGCATAAGGTCCCCTCCCCCAGCCCCTGTGCTTCCCCCTGTAAAACCAGGAGTGCTGCCACTGCTGGGTCAGGCCAGAGTTTGGGGGGTGGGGTGGAGGGGAGGTGGGGATGAAATGCAGGGCCTGCAGGATACAGAGCGAGCGCAGGGACAAACAGAAAGGGAAGAAGCCAACAGAACTGGGGAGGAGTAACCAAAGAAAACCAACAGAAAAAAAAATGACCCCCACGGGAACAGAAAGACACAGGAACTAACTTTCAAAGTGAAACTCGGGGTCACTGAGGGGGCTGCTGAGGCCAGAATCTGCAGAAAACAGTAAACAATAAATAAACAAAAATGCAGGAACTTTTCTGTTCCGCCCTCCCTCTGAGATCTCTCTCTCCCTGTGTGTCTCTGTCTCTGGCCCTCTCTCCCCCCATTTAAATGTCATGCTAATCAAATTAAAGGAAAAAAGCAACAGAAATTTAAGAGGTAACGCAAAATCAGTCTTTGTGCTGATGGGACAGGCTCTGTTCGCTGAGTCCCCCTTCTTCCCCACCTCTGTTCACTTGAGGGAATGTAGAGAGGCCTGAGAGACCCACCTGAGTATCTATGTTACGGCTAAAGACCAACCACAAGGTCCAAGAACCTTGGCTGGCTCCCACCAGCCCCAGGATGAAGTTCAAACTTCTCTGCCGGGCATTCAAAGCTGCCATCATCTGGCTCTGCCTCATCCTGCCAGCCTGTTCATTGTCTGTACCTGTCCTGGACATCCGTGCTCCCTTCTGTTTTCCACCTGCTTGTGGAGGCTGCCTTTCCAAATTCTAGCATCCTTTAGGTCTCAGCCTAAGACTCTCCTCCTTCAGGAAGACTTCCCCGGTTGTAGCCCTCAGGGATGTCTCCTAATGCTGCATCGCCAATACCTGCCTCCCCCTCCAATTGTTGGTACCCCCCAGCCTTGTCTCCCCCCCCCCCCCCATCATTCTCTCTCCCTCTCTCTGTCTCTCCATCTCTCTGGAGTGTAAGCAGTTCTATCCAATCAGGCTTAAGGACAAAGACCCTGCAACATCTCTCTCTCCTTGAATAGCCAAGGCCAGGCACATAGGGGCTGCCGTTGTTTGCAGAACTGATAAACAGCCAGCAAATGACTGAATCCATTTCTAATTCACTTCTTGTCCCAGACGGCCCTCTCTTAGCCCAAGTAAAAGTTTGGATTCCAAGTCTCTCTACCAGGGAATTGTTGACTAAGCCAGGCTTTCTGAAGGTGAACACAAGAAATGCCCCCAATTCAAGCCTGTTTGAAAGTTCACATTTTTTCACTGAGGACTTGGCTCTGGCCTCCTTCAAAAGAGGGTGCTAGCCCAGGCCCCGATGGGTCAGCTTGCTAACTGCCCTTACCTGTTACTGGATATTGGCCCTGTAAGACCTTTAGCCATGACATGGACACCGCACCAAAGGTGTGTTAAGTTCTGTCCCAGTGTGGGTCGGCTCATCCTGTTTCCAGAGTTCTGGTGAACATGACACTAACCACATGGTTTGATCTTTCTTCGGCTGAACTGATGGGGCAGGTGTGTGGTTTGGGGCCCAGCCTGTCTCACGTGGCTACGCTCTTCCCTGCTCCAACTTTCCCCCATTATTATTATTATTATTATTATTATTATTATTATTATTATTATTATTATTTTGTGGAAAGGGGATGGGAGTCTCCTCCCATGCACCAGAGCTTGAGATAGAAGAGATGGAGGACTGGAAAGGAAATTCAAATGACCGCTACTTTGACCCCCAAAAGGAGGCACCCCTCATTGGGCAGGCCCGCCCTGATTATTTCAGGACAGAAATGGGATACGGGACGGGACAGACTGATTATGGGACATCACTGAACAAGAACAGACAGCCAGAAACAAGAAAGCCCCCTCCCCTCCCAACGATGGTCCCCCCATCGCCAGCATCACAAAGGACGTCTCCAAATTCTCCTCGATGGTGGCTCCAGAAGCAGCGGGCTGGGGCACGTGCCTGTAGGCACGGGGGAGGAGGGTGTCTGGGGAAAGGCATGAATGCTGGGGAGTGTGTCCACGTGGGGATGTGTGTAAGGACAGCAGTCACACGGAGATAACTGCTCAACATCAGTCCCTGGGAGACTGCCCATGTTTACTCTCCTGTTCCTAACAGGAGGGCGTTTTTAGTGGCTGCACCTCATTAGAGACTCTTAGCACATCAAAAATCACAATGAAATTCTTCCCCCAAGAAGCCACTGGCAAACCCTATGAAGGGGAATGAAGGAGGAAAAACCATCATTCACTGCTTGTCAGAGATGTGCCTGGAACCTCTAATAAGGCCAATAGCAATCAGCTATGTGCTCATTAAAAGAAAAAAGAACCCAAACCCAACTCATTAGGTCCAAAAGACAAGTCTCCTGATTCTCTAGCCAGATGCCATCCATCCTCACGGGAAAGGCGTGCCCTCAGGGCCCTGGTCAGGACCCCATACACAGGGGCCGCTTGGGAAGGAGTCAATGAATTAACTTGATTAAGCAGGCGCCTGGAAGGGTAGTAGGAAGAAGGCTAGTGGATCCCCGCTCCCCCACCCCCCTTCTGAGCTCAGGGAGGCCTGTGTGCCTGCGCCTAAGGGGATCCCAGGTGCTGGGGGCCTGCTGGGCAGAAGGGAAGGACAGAGGGAAGGGCCAGGGGATACCTGGTGTCTGGAAATTGATGCGCCTCATTTCCACGGGGTCCTTCGGGTGGTGTGGGGCGAGGTCTGCGTTGTTCAGCAGGCATTTGGTGCGTGGCTCCGAGTCCTTCCGTTTGCTTGGGAGACAGGGAAATGAGAGCCCCTGAGTATGCACCGTAGGCTACACTCCTGGGCTGCCTGAGTGACAGTCAGTGCAAACCCCTCCGTCTGTGAGGGTGTTCATGCATATGGCGCCCGGGCACTGGTGCGCGCTAGCACGTGGCTGTGTCTGAGCACGAGGGGGCAGGCCGGTGCCCTGTGAGCGTGTTGGGCTGGCTATGGCTCGTCATCCCCCCCGGCCTTCGGAAGACAGGCTTCGGAGGTGGGGACTGGGATGTCGGGTGCAGCACCGGACAATGACGCCTGGTCAGTGGTCCGTTGGTAGTTGTGAGGAAGCTTTCTAGAGCCCCTTCTTAGCCAGCGTCTCCCCTGATGCCTCTGGGACGCCGGTGTCACTACCACCGATCACAGGATGAGGAGTGGAAGGGGCACCAGAGAGCTTTTATAGGTGACACAAGGCCTTGCCTCAAGTCACACAGGGAATCCGGGGCAGACGTGGGACCAGAATCCAGGCCTCCTGACTGGTTCAGGGTTCTTTTCCTGGCCCTGAGCTACTTGAAAAGACTTCCTGTCTTTGGTGAGCAGACTCTGAAGGGGGTCTGACCTGGGGTCAGCCAGGGGAATCGCCCGCTAGCTCTGACCACTCTATGAAGCCCAGGGGGCTCTGGCCCTCCTTGGTGGCTCACCGGGGGGAGGCCCCATGGCGCCCGAGACGGCAGGGACTATATTCATACCCCCCTTCCAGCTACTCCCCAGTAGAGTGCCTCTCCTGTCAGGTCCATGGGGTAGCCAGAGAGGGGGCCTCAAGTGGGTGGGGGTGAGAGTGGAAGTCTGGCTCTTACCTATCAGGTTTGCTTTTCCAAGAAGCAGCAAATGGGAGGTGAAAAGAGACACCGTTAGGAAGAGAGGGGAGGGGCAGGCTGGGTACCAGATGACCAGGAGGCAGGGCCAGGAAGATGCTCAGAGGACAGAATGGCTCCCTGCTGGTTACCCTGTCCCCAAGGGGCCCCTCCTGGTTTACAATCAACATGTTCCTGGTCCTTGTTCATGGAGGCCCAGCTCAGTCCCCACTTCCTCCAAGAATTATTGATGGGCCCTCCCTCTCCCCCAGCTCCCAGAGACCTCTCCCTTCTCTGACCCTCCCCTCCGGGGTCTGCCCCAGCTTTCATCCCGTCCTCCACTGACTTCTGGCTCCCGTCTGGAGATCCCGAGAGCCTGGGCCTGCCTTTTTCTCAGTCTCTTTGAATCAGCAAAGCTCTGAGCTGCCAGCGCCCTCAGGGGGCCCGAAGCCCAAGCCAGGCTCCAGCAGGAATCTCAGCTCTATCAGAGCCAATAAAGGGGCCACCCAGCTCCATTCCCCCTCGGATGGCTGACGGCGAGGGACTTCTTCCCTATCCGGAGCCAAACCTAACCCTCAATGACTCGCTTCCATCCACACTCTCCGGCCTGGTGCTCACACTGGAGCGACGGAGGCTCTCTTCCGTAGGGCAGGCCTCCGACGACAGGACTCAGGGTGCCCGTCGGGGCCCAGCCCCGGTCCCCGTTCCACCCGAGCTCCGGGCCCTGCCTCGGGCACACAAGGGTGCCTGCCCCCTTTAATCCTCGCTGGCCCGAGTCTGCTGTCCGACTGAGCACATTCCACCCCGTCCTCTCCCAGTCCGAGCTGTTTCTCTCTCTAAGCAGAGTGCTCCTGGGGGGCAGGCTCCAGGCCCCCCTTTCCTCGTCTCTCGGCTAGGAGCCCCCTTTTTTAGCTTCTTCCCTTTATTTTAGTTTATTAATAGGGTACAGAGCAGAGGCACTTACACTGGCCAAATGAGTGAAGGAACAAGTCCCACCCAGGGGTGGCCAGCATGACCAGAGCTGGAGCCCATTCACCGCAAAGGGAGGGGACTCTCCAAGGCAGCACCCGGGCTTGCTCCTTCCCTCTCAGACCAGGGCTGCGCCCGTGCTGGGGACTGCCTTTTAGAGGTGGTGGAAGGGATTCTAGGCCTGCTCAATCTGGGCCCAGCTGGCCCAGGCGACCTGCTTGGGGCGGGCTTTCTCTGCCCACTGGGTGGCCCTGGCCCTCTCGGTGACCGCCTGGGGGGACGGGGGCTTACTTCTTGTACAGAAGAATGGCGATCACGATGCAGATGATGAAGACGACAGCCAGGACAGGCCCGATGACCCAGATGAGGCCCTCCTCCCCGTCGATGATGGGCTGTGGGTCAGGATTGTCCAGCTGGATGGGGTCGGAGAAAGGGCTGGCCGCGAATGTCTGCAGAGACCAGAAAGCCGTCCTCGTCATGGCTGGCCAGCCCCCCTCCCCATGGGCCCTCCTAGTCTCTCCTTTATTCATGTCCACCCCTCAGCACCCCACAGGGCTTCATCCTGGCCTAGGACCCAAGAGGTCTGAGTTAGGGCCATTAAAATGATAGAACCAAGACCCCTTGGACAAGTCCCTTCCCTCGGAGCCTCAATCGGCTCCCTTGTGAAATAAAAACAAGTATCCTTGCCAGGCGCAGAAGGGGGTGAGTCCTAAGGATAATGACAGCTCCCGTTTCAAGAGTGTTTTAAAGTTTACAAAATGATCTCTCTCCTCGCAACAACACTAGGAAGGTAGGGAATGCAGGCATAATTGCACCTGCCAGGGAATAGGGGGAAGCAGAACACCCCACCATGTGGCAGGCCAATAAGTGCTTTACAACGATTATTTCCTCTGAGCCTCTGGGAGGCAGGTGCTATTATATCCCCATTTTACAGATGAGGAAATGGAGGCAGGCAGAGGCTAAGTGGCGGTGGCGGGCTCACACAGCCCGAGGCGAGGCTCGGCAGAGCCGCCACACCCAGGCGCCAGGCCTAACCGCAGCCCCCACTCTAGCTCGTTCCCTGACCTCACTACGCACCCAGAGGGGGAATCGAGGGGCAGCGGGGAGCGGGGGGCCTGGCAGGGACTCACGGGCTCCGTCTTCTGCAGCACGGCCAGGACGAAGAAGACGTATCTCTGGCCGGCCTCGAGGCCTTTGTTGTCGAAGCCGCTGTAGTGTCTCTGGTCACCCAGCTCGAAGCGCGAGGGCAGAGAGTAGAAGCGGGCGGCGATGTAGGGCTTGGGGGAGTCCAGCTGGCGGGAATGGCGCAGGCTCCGCCGGTGCAGCCTTGAGATGTCCTGGATGAGCTAGAGAAGGGTGCAGAGGGGGATGCTGATCCTGGGCCGCCGGCGCCTCCTCCGAGAAGCCCTCCCTCTGCCGCCGGGCCCACCCCCCCCAGGCCCCAGGACCCTCCCTCACCTCTTCGAGGTCCATGTCCTCTGGGCTGGCCGGGGGATTCAGGAACTGGCCTCCCCGGGTCTTCCGCAAAGGCACTACCACGATGAAGTAGCTCCTGTGTGCGGGGAGAGAAGAGGGTGAAGGAGCCCGCAGAGGGCCTGGGGCTGGGGTCCTGCCTCGGCTCTGCGGGCCAGACTTCAAGGGGTCCCAGAGGCTCAGACGGCGCCCGACCCCGGCCCCCCGGCCCGCCCCGCACGCAGAAGGGACACCGACGTACTGGACGGGCACGGGGCTCTGGCCGTCGGGGAGCTGCACCAGCACGCGGCCGTCTGCCTCGGGCTTGTGGGTGATGGCGGGCTTGGAGCTCAGCATGTTGAAGGCTGTCCAGGCGGCGACCGTCTGCTGCAGGCCGCCCATGCTGTTCCCGCGGTTGGTCAGCACGAAGTTGTAGAAGGTGCTGGGCTTGAGGTTGGTGATGAGTTTCTTGGTGGTGCGACCATCCACGTCAATGTTGAGCCCATTGTACTGGATCTGGGGGGCAGGAGGGAGGGGCTGGAGGCGGGAGCTCTGGGCAGCACCCCATCTCCTCCTGGGGCCCTCTCCCTGGAGGGGCTGGAGTCTGGAGCTCGGGGCAGCGCCCCTCCCCCCCCAGGCCCTCTCCCTGGAGGGGCTGGAGGCGGGAGCTCTGGGCAGCACCCCATCTCCTCCTGGGGCCCTCTCCCTGGAGGGGCTGGAGTCTGGAGCTCGGGGCAGCGCCCCTCCCCCCCCAGGCCCTCTCCCTGGAGGGGCTGGAGGCGGGAGCTCTGGGCAGCACCCCATCCCCTCCTGGGGCCCTCTCCCTGGAGGGCAGCGCCCCCCCCAGGCCCTCTCCCTGGAGGGCAGCGCCCCTCCTCCTCCCGGGACCCTCTCCCTGGAGGGGCTGGAGGCGGGAGCTCTGGGCAGCACCCCATCCCCTCCTGGGGCCCTCTCCCTGGAGGGCAGCGCCCCTCCCCCTCCCGGGGCCCTCTCCCTGGAGGGGCTGGAGGCGGGAGCTCTGGGCAGCACCCCATCCCCTCCTGGGGCCCTCTCCCTGGAGGGCAGCGCCCCTCCTCCTCCCGGGACCCTCTCCCTGGAGGGGCTGGAGGCGGGAGCTCTGGGCAGCACCCCATCCCCTCCTGGGGCCCTCTCCCTGGAGGGCAGCGCCCCTCCTCCTCCCGGGACCCTCTCCCTGGAGGGGCTGGAGTCTGGAGCTCGGGGCAGCGCCCCTCCCCCCCCAGGCCCTCTCCCTGGAGGGGCTCTGGGTTTTCCGGCCTCTCACCTTGTAGGGCGTGTGGGAGTTATAGTTTTCAGGGAATTCCCAGCTCAGCAGGACCGAGGTCTTCATCACCATCTTCACCTTGAAGTTTTTGGGCGAGACTACAAGGGCGGGCGGGCGGGCGGGCGGGAGAGACAGAGACACAGAGAAGGGAGTGAGGGCCGGCAGGGGCGCGGGGGCAGAAGGGGCCTGTGGCCTGGGGGAGAGAAGGAAGCCCAGTCGTCCCCTGTCGCCTGCGTGTCCGCTGTTTGGCTCTCTGGCCGCTAGCCATCCTGCTCCCTGCCTAGCCGGGACGGGCCCTCTCTACCTAGCCCTGACTCGAGACCCCGAGGCAGAACGGCGTCGGAGGGAGGAAGAGGAGGAGCGGAGGGAGGGGCAGACGGAGGGCGCTGGGTTGGCGAGGCGCTGCCCCCCACGGCACAGAGCGTGTAGACGATGGCGCTTCCCACCTGTCGTGAGGCCTCGCCCCGCCTGGGTGCCGGCCCGCTGTGTCTGAACTCGGCTTGAGAGCATCATCGAGAAGGAAGAAAAAACACCAAAAAACCAGCGGACTTACCTGATGGAGGTGGGCTGGGGGTAGGGGGGGAGGAGGAGGAGGAGGAGGAGGAGGAAGGAGGTCTTCGGCGGCTGTCGAGGCCTGGGGGGCGGGGAGTGGGCAGCGCACTGCTTCCAACACCAGCCCCGGCCAGAGAGGAGGGCAGGAGAAGTGCTGAGTCCTACCTTGGTCCGGGAGGAATGTCCGATAGCGGACAGTGGGGCTGTAGGGCCCGGGGCCCTGACTCGTGTGGGCACGGATTTTAACATCATAGGCTGTGTTGGGCTTGAGGCCTTGCAAGGTGAACGAGTTATCTGGTGATGCGGGAAGCTCCGTCTCCACGGGCGGCCCCGCCGCGCCGGCCTCTCGGAAGGCCACGGTGTACTTGACGATGGCCCCGTTCCTCTCGGCCGGCACGGGGGGCAGCCAGCGGAACTGGACCGAGGCTGCCGACACGTTGCCAGCCTCCAGGATGTGCGGGTAGCCTTGCGGCACGTCCTCGGGGATGCTGAGCTCCTGGGCCGCCTCCTCCCCGAAGCCCGCCCGGCTCTTAGCGGCCAGCTTGAACACGTACGTGGCCCCTTTGTGGATGCTGGTGGCGGTATATTGGTCCTCTGAGGCTGGGAACTCCAGGGTGGCTAAGGGGGACACGTCCTTCCGGCCAAACTGCAGCCGGTAGCCTAGGACCTGGCCCTCGGACCCCGGGGCTGGCTCCCAGCGCACCTGCAGGCTGTTGTCCAGGGTCTGGTGCACGGAGAGACTGGGCTTGCCCAGGACTGCAAGACAGGACAAAGCAGGGAGAGAAGGAGAGTGTGAGACAACCCCTAATATCCCGGTTCTTTAGGGAGAATGAGCTACTTTTCATCTCCTCAGGCCTGTGAGGCTCACTCCCTTCATTTCCTAGATGGGGAAACGGAGGCTCCCCTTCCCATGGCATGGGTCTGAGGAAGAGAGCCCAGCCCAAGGGAAAATCTACTGGATGTGCAGTTGTAGGAGCAGTGACTGAGGCTGGGGAGGGAGGACAGGGCTGAGCCCTGGGAGCCCGGGGTTGGGCACCAGAGGCCTCCCCAGCTGGGCAGCCCATTCAGGATGAGCATCCCGAGAGATGTTCCCCAGTCAGGCGGCTGGGGGAATCCTCCTTGGGAAATGCAACACGATTCTGGAGAAAACCATCATTATGACTTCTGTGTTTTGGGGGGAGGGGGCGGAGAAGAGAGTGTCCCGAATGTTCCCATAATCATCTGGGCTGGGAAGTATTACATCCGTACAACAAACATAATTTGAGGGTAGGAGGGAAGTGTTTTATTTCTCAATTGCTTTGGACACGAAAGAAGAAAATGGGATCTATTATAGAATTTAAATGAATGGAGCTGCGAGCTCTGACTGATGAAGAACGATCTTTCCTCACGGAGGGTGCACAGTATCAACCTGGCAAAGAGATAAGGCCGGGGCGGGGCCAATGGGAGGGCCTGTTCTACGACAGCTATTTTAGGCCGGGGGAAATTGATTTTGGGGAAAAATTGTTTTGCTGGAGGGAGAGATCTTGGCTTGAGTGACTCTTGGTTTCCACCCATAGAATGGGAGAGATGGGGTGGGAAAAACATGGGATTAAAAGGCAGAAGGCCTAGGTTCCAGGCCTGACTTTGCTGCGAGACCTAGGGCAAGTCGCTGGCATTTCATTTGTAAAACGAGGCTGGCCTCAATGATCTCCAAGGCCTAACAGTCGGGGTGCCACATCCAATGCCCTAAGCTCTCTCTTGGCATTGACATTCTTCCCTCCGAGGATCCTCCCAGCTCTAAATCCTAGCAAAGAGCTCTATGAGTCACCCTGGAGAAAAGCAGGCAGAAGGCCATGGTGGGGGCACATTCCCCATCACTTTTCTCCTTTCCCTAAAGGAGGCCATCTCCTTATTTTCCGGTGGTCTTCTCAGAACCCACAGAAGCAACGTGAAGTTTCTGTGACCGTCTGAGCTTGCACGGCACACTGGGGAGCAGGGAGGAGTGCTGGAGTTCCAGTTGGCCAGGCCAGGCCCTCCGCTAACAGCGGGCATCTCTCTCCCCAGCCTCCCTGCCTCTGACTCTCCCCAGAGCTCTCTTGTATGGGCTATCTGATTAAGTACGGCTCCTGGCTAAATCGTGGATCAGAAAGCTTTACCCTCTCAGTGCTTGAGCATCTGCCACGGTCCCCCACTGCCTATAGGACCAAGCACCTCGGCCTGACACCGAGGGCCCTCCAAGAGCCATTCTCAGGCTCCCATCCCGACACGCGCCTTCCCTCCCCAACCTCGGCATCTTTGCCCTGGCTGTTTCCAGCTCTTGGAATGACAGCCCCCATCCCCTCTGATTCTCCGTGTGCTCGGAGGCTTCAAGCCTCCCTGATCCCCCCAGGAGCTCTTCCTCCCGCTGACTCCTTCAGTCCCGAGGGTCTGGCTGGCTCATTTAGCTAGTGCAGCTCCCCCTGCTTTCTCAGGGTTCTGACACCTCCTTCCAACACCCCAGCTGTTGGGAAGGAGCCCACAGGGGGTCAGAGCCTCATTTCTTTGTTCATTTGGGACTAAACCACAATGTTATTCGTGTAGCGAGCCGTCTTTGTTGACACTGGCCAGCACCCATCTCGTAGGGGTTGCTCGGGATGCTGAGAAAGTCAACGTCTTGTCCAGCAGTGTCCGGCAGGACCTGAATCTGTATCAGCTAGACTCTAAGGCCAGCTCTCTAGCCACTACATTATTCCCTCTCTCCTTTTCTATTTTTCAGCTGAGAATCCTGGGCCTCAAAGAGATGAAGAGACTTGTTTGCCATAGCTGTTAAGCAGCCAACGTGGATTCAAACTCAGGTCTCTGACTCCAGGTCCAGGGTTCTTCCCACTAGAAAACTATTCTGCCTTTCTGGGGGCTCCCAGGGGTAAGGGTGGGCCCCAGCGCCTGCCTCTTACCTGTTCCCTTGGTCACCACCAGCTTGGGTTTGCTGCGCGCACCGTCACCCTTCATAGTATAGGCTGCCACAGTGACGGAGTACGAGGTCTCAGGCTGCAGCTTATCGATGACCATCTCCTATTGAGGGAAGAGCCAAGGGGAGAGGGGCCGTGTCAGTGGCTTAGGAGGGCTACCCAGAAAATCCCCAGGACATCTGTCCAGCCCCTCATCCCAAGCCTGGGGCGTGGGAGAGGTGCCCGGGTCTGAGAAGGGCGAGCACACATTCCCAGCATAACTCATGCAGACATCTCTCCCATGTCTTTCTCTAATACACTACCCACTGTTCAAATCTCCTTTCTAGCTCCAATGCACACCCTTCAAATCTGTTTCACACAAGACACGCCCTTCAAATTTATTTTATTTATTAATTTTTTATTAAATTATTATTTTAAATTATTATATATATAAATTATTAAATTAAATTATTTATTTATATATTAATTCAAATCTAGACTCTCTAAATAAACCAATAAATCAATAACAAGCACCGATTGAGCGCCTTCCATTTTCTGTGCACTCTGCTGGGTGCAAATACAAAGAATAAAACAATCCTTTCTCACATACACCCTTCATCTAATCCACCTGCCTAGAAATCTGTCTCACCCAGATCCTTCACATCTTGCTCATAAGCTTACCCACTAAACCTCTCTTACACGTCACCTCGCTTCCAGACCATTCATAAGATTCACCAGCACTTGTGGGGAATCGTCATGCCTGAAGCACGGCTATGGAAAAAGCAGTGAGATAGGTAAAAGAGAAGGGGACCCCCTGCACTGGGGAGGAAAAGCTATAACCTTATGGGGAAATCCAGGAACCAGAGCGGAGAATCATGGCGGCCATCATTTTGGCATAGATGTATGGTGGCGGAAGCATAGATACTGGCATAGGCTACAGACCACCCAGACAGAAGGATGGAAGAGATGAGAAGCTGGGCAAACAGATCCCAAGCCCATCACAAAAGCTCCACAGAGCAGGAGAACTAGACTGTCAGAATTCTCTACTCCAATCACGGTGACTAGTAAGTTCTTACTTATATTAATAATCATGTCATTCTTCAAAATGTGGAGGACTCAGTGAGGGAAACTGGTCTCTCAGTTCTGATGCATCCCAAGAAGATGGAACTGACTGATGTCCAGAGTGGAAACAACAGGCACCTCAAGGGAACCCCATTTAGAATTTGTGCTAGAGAGAAGGCGAGGAAGGCCAGGGTCCCGTTTCACATGAACCCTAGATTTCGAGAGAATGAGTTTAAAGGGAGGGGAAGGAAGAGCCTCTGGACTAAAATTCTATAAGGCAAGTTGGTTTGGGGAGATAGAAAGCTTTCAGAAAGAACAGGGAAAAGTGAGGAAGAATACAGGGCAGTGTCTGTTTTTGATATATTGTTCATTTTGGAGGAAAACATAATTTTATTATGTAGAAGTAAGCTTTTAAGTTTCAAAAGAATCCAATTTTGAGGATGTTAAAATTTGAACACACAAATTCAGTATTCTTTCCTTAGGGAAAAAGTTTGTTGATTTGAACAAGTGATGTACAACCATTTGTCTCTTTCATTGTATCTTCCCTCTTCCTGTTTTCTTTTTGGCTCTGTTTTTGTGCTTTTTTTTTTAATGTAGAAAGATACATTTCTGTTCTTTCTTCATTCCCCAGAGAAAAAGCAATGATGGAATTGGGTAGGGAAGACCTTATTGTTGGCTAGAATAAGGGAAAGGCCTCCTGTGAATTCTGTTTTCATCGCCACCTTTTAAAATGACTATAATACTATCAGAACACAATATTGGGCATAGTTCCAGGCCTCATTGCAGGCTAGAACTGATGAGGGGTCCTCTGCCTTTTATCACCACTTTCTGAAATGGCCAGACTATTGGAGCACAATTTTTAGAACACTTATTTTAGTTCTGTATTGCAAATCAAACTGAAAAATGTTCTAGAAGGGGGTTGTGAGGGACAGATCTTAAGACAGATGTACAGGGACCTCACCAGCTAATTTAGACTTTAAAAAGATATTTACTTATATATATATATATATATATATAATATATAAATGTTCCCTCTATCTGTCTGTCTATCTAATCCATTATCTATCTATCTATCTATCTATCTATCTATCTATCTATCTATCTATCTATCTATCTATCTGTCTGTCTGTCTGTCTGTCTGTCTAATACCCATTTCAGAGGACTCTTGATACATGCTATCATCAGAAGTGACAGACTCAAAGTGTAAAATGAGACACATTTTTTTTGGGGGGGGGTAACATTCCCAAACTGAAGAATTTGTTTTGCTTGACTACACATGCTTATAACAGGGTTTTTTTTTCTTGTTTTCTCAATGTGGGAAAAGGGGGGGGGAAGTTGGTCGGGAATGCAGACTTGAAAAGAAAAAGAATGCAGACTTGAAAAGAAAATGAAGTTGAATTTAAAAAATTTAAATATATAATATGATGAAATTTAAAGGTGACATACTATGAAATCTATATGAAAGTAAAAACAAAAAGATAGGAATAGAAGATTGAAACGAACAAGTAATGGAGGATGAACAATGAAAGTGCAGAGCCTGGTCCTATAAGAAGGTCAGGAGCAATAAATCTCTGGAGGAGTTGAAACTGGTAAATAAAAGTAAGGGAGACAAAAAAAAAAGTTTGTTTTCTGTTACGCTGCACTGGGGAAGAGAGGAGGGGAAAAGAAACCATGGAACTGCTGTTTGGGGGAGAGGATGCTGAACAAAGATAACAAACATACAAGAAGGAAGAGCTGATTTAGCTCATAATTTGCTTCTGTTTATCTCCGACAAGGAAAATGATCTTTGGTCTATAGAGACCCAACAAAAATGGCTTCTCAAGATAAGCAGGACCACCATTTGCAGAGGAACTGCATCCCTGGGTACTGAAAGGAATGGTTAATGTGGCTGAGGTGATCGCTCTGAGTGTGGAGAATGGGAGAGGTATTACAGGACAAAAAGAACAAATGTTGCCTTGATTTTCAAAGAAGAGAAGAGAAATAAGATCTGCAAACTCCATGCCAGTGAATTTGGCTTTGATTTTTGGTAAAATTATAGACTGTATTGTTAAAGGGATGGTCAGTGGATATTAGAAAGGGAAGCAGAGATCACAGCATCGCAGAATGTCAGGGTCAGAAGGATCCTTGGGCGGCGGGGGGGGGGGGGGGGGGGAGGGTTATTGAGCTATAACTGTGACTGAACAAGAATCCCTCTCTATAACAAACCTAATGAATTGTCAGCCAGCTTTTGCTTGGTGACTTCCAGTGAAGGGGAATCCACAATCATCTGAGACAGCCCATTCCACCTGGGGATAGCCCTAACTCTTAGAAAAAGCCAGCAGGGCTTCATTAAAAACATTTCATGCTGGGCTAGCCTCGTTTTTCTTTTTTACAAGGTCACTAGACTGGTAGATCAAGGGAATGCCATATATAGAGTTTACCTGATTTTAGTAAAGCATTTTGACCATCTTTAATGCTATGCTTGTATGAAAAGAGATGGGCTGGATCATATAACATGATTAGGTAGTTTGGGAATGGCTGAATGACTGAACCCAAATGTTAGTCTTGAATGGTTCAATATCAACCTAATGAGGGGTACCTCGCACACTACCTTAGATATTTGTTCTTGACTTTGTGTTGTTTATATTTTGATCAGTTAATTTGGATATAATTTTAGATCATGTGCTGCAGATGCTGCAATGGTAGGGGGGCAAGTGTAGGGTATCAGGGTCCCAAAAGAACTTGATGGGTTAGAAGTTTGGGTCCAGTACAACAATACAAAATTCAAGCTTTTGGCTTCAAGAAAAGATCAATCTTACACTTGTAAGATGAGAGAAACATGGCTAGAGAGCAATACTTCTGAAAAGATTGGGGGGTGGGAAGGAAGGGAGGCTTAGTGGATTAAGTTAGCTCAATATGAGTCAACGATGTAATATGGTCAGTCCCTAAACCCCTCTACTCTGGTTTTTAGGGACTCTGGCTGGCCTTCCCAACTTGCAGGAAAATACTCCTATTTTATAAGAGCACAGGCTACTAGAGTTAGAAGATTCTAAGAAAGCACTGAACCAACCCTTTACTTTTACTACTGGGGAACCTGGGGCCCTGAAAGCAGAGGTGATTCACTTGTGTTCCCCTAGTGGGTTAGCAGTACCACTAGATTTAGAACCCCAGGTTTCCTGACTCCCAGCCCAGAGCTCTTGCTCTTCCTCTTGACTACCTCCTCAGTGGTCTTTGGAGGAGAGACTTTTGTAGCCTCAGCCTTGACCCCTGGACCCCAGCATTCTGGCGGAGCACATATTCATGCACCCTCTTGGATATACACAAACACACATATGCAGGCCATGTACACACTTGTTTAGGGTATTTCTGGAACTGGCTTTAGCTTTCTTAGTTTGGGGATGCCTAGTTTATATACAAGGAATTGCATGGAATCAGGGGCAAGGAAGAGCACACACACAGCAGGGATTCCCCCAGACTCTCAAAGGGCAGGGCTTCCTCCTCCAATCTCCTAATCATGTACCATCTCACCCATCTCTTTTCCTATTCCTCCCGAGCAGCTCATGCCTTTTGGAAACTTCAAAAGTATTCACTAGGTGGGGAAGCATCCTGGCAAAAAGAGCTGAGTGGAGTTCTTTGGGCACAAAAGAAATTAGGCAGTGAAGATTTGAGGGTGTTTACTGAGAGCCCTGTATCCTGGTGTTTGGTTTTCCCCCTCAGGGAAAATGAAATAGAGTGAATACTAACTTCACAAAGAAATGGGCAGTGTTAAGATTTAGATTATTTAGATTATTATTAGATTATTCAAGCCTTTCATTGAAAGGTCCAGGCACTGCAGACAGTAAGTGTCAGGTGCTAGGGTTTCCACAGAACTAGGGTTTCCTGACCCCAACTGTGGGGCCCTTCTTGCTGTCTAATCCCAACAGATTACTTGAGGCATTGGGATGTTATGGGAAGAGCCTTGTATTGGGAATCAAGAGTCTTGGGCTTAGACTCCCGCTTGTCACTTACTATGTGACCTCATTGCTCCAGAGCTCAGTTTCTCTACCTATCATGTGATGCTGGGAAGGGGTGAGGGGTAGAAAGGATCAGTTTCTCCAACTGTCACATGATGTTGGGACAGGTGGGGTGGGGAGAAGAGCTTAGTTTCTCTGCCTGTCACATGATGTTAGGAATGGGTGAGGGGGAGAAGGGACCAGTGTCTCCAACTGTCACATGATGCTGGGAAGGGGATAGGAAAAGAGCTCAGTTTCTCTGCCTGTCACATGATGTTGGGAAGAGGGTGGGAGAAGAGCTCCATTTCGCTACTTGTCACATGATGTTGGAAAGAAATGAGGGAAGGGCTCAGTTTCTCTACCTGTCACATGATGCTGGGAAGGGGGAGGGAGAAGAGCTCAATTTCTCTACCTGCAAAATGATGTAGCAGGGGTGAGGGTTTGTACTAGATGATCTCAAAGCATCTTTCCAGATTCAAATTTTATGATCCTAAATTTCAGTTATTTCAAGGATTTTAGAGACCCACAGCCTAAGGCAGAGACTTGAGCTGCCTTTCTGGCCACATCATGTTTTCCTTGCTCATAGCAAAGGTCCAGACAATGAGATCGGAGCCTAGGGTTATCTGTATGTCATAGATAATAATAATAATAATAATAATAATAATAATAATAATAATAATAATAATGATAATGACAGTTGCTAGAATTTATATAGCATGAATTTAGGACTTATAATGTGCCTGACAAATATCATCTCATGACAATCCTGGGGATGTAGGTGCTATTATTATCCTCATCTTACAAAAGAAACTGAGGCTGAGAAAGATTAAATTATTTGCCCAGGTTCACCAGCTAAGTGTGTGATGCGGCATTTGAAACCGGGTTTTCCTGACTCTAGGGCCAGTTCTCTATCCATTGAGGAAAAAGAAAGAAATGACTTGCCTAAGGTCACACAAATAGCAAGGTCTGGACTTGAACCCAAATCTTATGCTTCACATTGGCTTCCCATGGAATGAGTGCTAGGGATTCCTGGTATAGGGAAAGTCTTACTTTTCTTCTCAGACTAGGACACCAGGACTTCTCCCATCATAGTGAAAAACACATTGACCTGAATATCAGGAAGCCTTTGCTCGAATACTGACTGTGATACTTGGCATGACCATGAGCCTCTGTTTTTCCATCTGTAAAATGGTGGTAGCCATCCAGGTGCCGAATACTTCAGAGTGGAAGAAGGAATTGGTAAACCTTCAAGTTTTATATTACTGTGAGCTTTTACTAAGACATTTCCTGAACTCCCTGGTCCTCAGAATCCCCTCTCTATGATGGGCATCCTACCTTCCTCAAAGTGTGGTGGGGCAAAGCCCTTTGAAAACTGTGAATTATGAAGAAACAATGCTATTGTTATCAATATTATTCTCCCGTCTCTCCATAAGACCACTGTCAGAGCTGGGAAGTCCCCAGAATGGAGAATGTCAGTTTTGGGAGGAATTGTAGAACAAAAAACTGTCAGAGGTGGAAGGACCCCCAAAACAGAGAATATTAGAGCTGGGAAAGACTTCAGGATAGAATAATCAGGGCTGGGGCTGGTCTTAGGATAGAGAATATTAAAACTGGGAAATCTAAGGACAAAGAATGTCTGAGTTGTGAGAGGCCTTAGAACATGGGATAATAAGGCTGAGAGGGTCCTTAGAATAACAAAACACAGACTGTCAGTGGTGGGAGAGCCCTTAGAACAGACAATGTCAGCACTAGAAGGATCTTTAGAACAGGCAGTGTCAGGGCTGGAAGGGGCCTCAGAACAAGGCAGCAGAGCTGAGAAGAACAATTTGCAGAACAGAATGTCGGTGTTTGGAGGACCCTTAAAACATGGAATGGCAGATCTGGTAGAGTCTTTAGACCACTGAATGGCAGCCCTGGGAAGGCCCTTAGAGCCTATCTAATACAAGTGCCTCATTTTACAGAGGAGAAAAATGAATTTCATGGAGGGGAAAAACTTTTCCATGGCTCCATAATTTGGAGGAGGCAGGTCTAGAACTTGAACCCAAGGTAATCCTATTTCTAAACCACTATTCTTAAAAAACAAACAAACAAACAAACAAACAAAAACCAAAAACCCTTCCCTTCTATCTTAGAATCAATACTGGTTCCAAGGCAGAAGAGTCATAAGGGCTAGGCATTGGGGGTTAAGTGATTTGTCCAGGAAGAATCTGAGATAAGATTTGAATCCAGGACCTCCCTGTCTCCAGGCCCAGCTCTCAAATCACTGAGCCATCCTTAAACCACTGTTCTTTACCGACCCTGCAGTGACTCCTCTCCCCACATACAGATGGGGACTCTGGAGCAACCAAGCCAGGCTCTGTGGGCAGGGGAAGCCTCAAAGCCCCCAGCCTAGAGCTGGACTCTCCTGACTCTGGAATGAGATGACTCTCTGTTCTGGAAGCCCCCAGAGTGGGGAGGAGGAAGCCCTGTGGTGGTGCCGGGGCTAGGGAGGGAAGGAAGGAGGAGGAGAAGGCGTGCAGAGGACGCGTGCAATGGCCACAGGCTTGGAGCAAGGGGACGAAGCACGGCACGGCACGGCACGGCACAGGAAGTGGGGTCAGGGCATCGGGAGAGGGCGGTACTCACGTATTCGGCTGTATCATCTGTTTCCCACTGGGCAGAGAAGGAGAGAGGAGTGAAGGTGAGAATACGAGGAGGCAGGATGGCCAGAGGGGAGAGGAGGAGAGGAAAGGGAGGCAGAGAATCCCCGGAGGAAACAGGCCGAAGGCCAGAGGGAGAAGGTGGATGGGGAGAGAAGGGAAGGACAGAGAAGGCCGGGAGGAGGGATGGCGTCTATCCTAGCTAGAGGATGAGCCACGGCGGCTGGAGGAATCGGACGAGGAAGGAGGCGGTGCGTGTCTACTAGGGGCTCGGAGCCCTGGGCCTGTCCTAGCTCGGCCTGCCCTCCCTGTTCCCCGGCCCTGCCCGCTCGAGCTCACCCACCTGGGCATCGGCCAGCATGACGTCCTTGATCTGGGGCAGCCCCTTGGCCTCGCCGTTCTCCATGCGGACGTAGTGGACCTGGTAGCCTCGGATCTGTCCATGTTGCCGACTGGGGACAGGCGAGCGCCACAGCACCCTGATGGCTGTGGAGTTCAGCACCTCCACCTCCACCTTCCGAGGGGGCGCACTGGGCACTAGAGGGACAGGGAGACAGGGGGAAGGAGGGAAGGGAGGGGAGGGGGTGGGGTGGGGTCCAGGGTTAACGCCAGCCGGACCCCTGGCCGCCACCTGCCCACTGGGAGCCACAGGTACTGGGGCGTTCCCCGTGGCTCTGGGCATGGGCAGGTCGGGGCTGGGTTTGGGGGCTCTGGACCCTGAACCCACACAGCTAACCCTCACACAGTGTGGCAGCACCACCCCTCTGGAAAACGGGAAGCAGAGCTCGGCTGGAGGAGTCAGAGTGGACAGGAACCCTGGAGATCGGGCAGTCCAGTCTCATTTTGTGTGTGAAGAGAAGGCCCGCAGAATCTGAGCCTGGGTCCCCTGACTCAAAATCAGGCCTAGTCCTGGGCTGGGAAGCCTCATCAGGCTTGGGAGGGAGGGGGCAGAATGGATAATGCTGTACAAGGCTAGGCTCTGCCAACGTGGGGCAGGGGAATCTCTCAGAAGATGCCCCCAGCTGGCTACTCCCATTCCCAGGCTGGGCCCAGGGTCAGGATTTATCTAGGAAGCCTAGAGTCCAGCTGGCTCTCTAACCCCCAGACATGGACACGACAGGCCCTGTGGGGCTCCCCTTCCTCCTAATGGCTCCGTGACTCCCCTTGCCGTCTCACTGGAGCTGTGAACAGGGCCAGGAAGGAATCAAGGACCCTGGTTGGCTGTCCTTGGGGAGCTCCTCTGAGGGGTTTGGCATGGGATAAGGCCAGTGCTCAGTATTCTCTGGCACGATAGGCCCAGAAACAAGCACGCTCACCCCGCATCTTTGCACAGAATAGTGTCCTTCTTTGGAGAAAAAACACACCAACCCCAACACTCCTGCCCCGCCCCAATTTCCTTGGTGTCCCACAATCACCCTAGCAGGCAGGCAGGGCAAGAATTATCATCATACCGATCTCACAGACTGGGAAACTGAGGCCCAGAATAAAGAAAGAAAGTGAGTTGTTCAGTCATGCAGAGAGTGAGTGGTTGAATAGGGCTTTGTTCCTCGGCCTCCTTACTCTTGGGGGAGGGATCTTCCCAGAATATTATGGGATTTATAGGAAGTATAATATGGATTACATGAACTATTATATAGTTATATAAAAGATACTAGTTCAACCCCCTCATTTTATTGAGGTGAAAAGTGGGGTCTAGAAAAGGGACCTGAGTTGTTAATTAAATAGCTAGTGTTTTGCTAATTTGGACCACATTAAACATTTTTTTAAAAAAGATAATGGGGTACAAGGATAGTGGAGACTGAGGACCAGAGAGGCAAAGTCATTTGCTTTAGGCCATCCAGCAAGTCTAGGCCTTCAGAGATTAGTTGGGCCTTTCCAGTCCCCAGTTACTTACATTCTTATATTTTCCCCTGTGGCAGTTTGTGGGTGCCTGCTAGGAGGAAACCCTTGACCCCAGCCCTTGTCATTGGACCTGGGTCTTGCGAGGGGGAGCAGGTGCTGGGACTCAGGGCAGAGCAGTCCACCCTCCCCCTTCCCCCCACCCATGGGGGTCCCTGGGGGACATTTACCATCTTCGTCGGTGCGGATGATGATGGGCGAGCTCTCGGGCCCTGGTCCCACGGCCGTGTGGGCCACCGCGGTGATGCGGTACTCAGTCCACTTCTCCAGGGACTCCAGGAGGATCTGCGTGGTGCTGGGGGGAATCTGCTTCACCTCCCGGGGATGTGGGTCCTCAGAATCCAGGGCTCGGTAGCGCACGCTGTAGCCCGCTAGGTCACCGTTTTGGCTCTCGGCGGGCGGCGGGCGCCAACTTACCAGAATGGCCGTGGATCTGGTGCTGACGCATTTTACGTCTTGAGGGGGGGCGGACGGTTCTATTGAAGGGGGAGAATTGTGGGGGGTGGGAAGGGGAGGGAGGGAAGGGAGGGGGGCAAGGGAAGGGGGAAACAAAAGATGGGAAAGATAAAAAAAAAAAAGAAGATGATAACAAAACAAACAGAAATAAAACAAATCCAAAATGAAATAAAATGTGTGTGTGGAAAAAACCAAACAAACTTAGCTCTGAAATGAAAAGCCCAGATGCAGAGGAATGGGCCCTGGGTGGAGGGTCAGAAATGAACCCAGCCCTGCCCAAGGAACCAAACCGAAATCTGGCAGACAACATGGGGGATGCTAGCCAAGAGTTTTGTCTCCCTGTGGAGGAAGGCCTGAGTTCTGGGCTCCGAAGGCCTGGGAAAGGCAGAACAGACAGAGCTTTCCTCCCAAGGACTGGGGAAATAGTGTCCCAAAGTGGGGAGAAGAGGGAGATGTCTCTGAGTCGGTGAACAAGACTCTTACTGTCTCCCAGGTTAAAATGCAGCCTTCAGAGGAATTGACTGGAAGGAGATGCTGAGAACCTCACTTGGAAGAAGATACCCAGAACCCTTCTCTAGCCTCATCTTCTCATCACCTGACTTCACATGCAATGAGCTACCTAGAACTCTTTCAACTCCTCACATGAAGTGAGATACCTAGAACCCTGTGGTTTTGTGTCTGAGCCAAGATATTCAGCAACAAGATACTTAGAACCCAGTCTCAACTCTCATGTAACAATAAAATGCTTAGAACTTCCTCAAGCTAGCATGGCAGGCATGTTGGCTTCCCCAGCCATCTCTGGAACAAGATACCTAGAACCCTCCCCAGCAGCACTTGGGAAGAGGACCTCCCAAACTCTTCTCCAATTTTACCAGGAGGAAGGCATTTGGAATGGCTTACTTTCTTCAGTCTGAGGAACTGAGTGATATACCTGGAACCTCCAACCCCAGAATCACCTTGAGAATATTACATCTCCTCTAGCATCCACTTGAGTGAGATATTTAGAATTCTCTCAGCTTCAGAAGATGAACTCTTGAATTATTTCTCCCGTTCTGCTTAGAGGAAGATACTCAGAACCCTTTCCTTGCCTCGTCTGAAATGATATATCCAGATCTCTTCTCAGCCCTGACAAAAATGAGTCATCCAAGCTTCTCCTACAGCAACATACCTAGAATCTTTTCCCAGACTCATTTGGAATGAGTCACCTCATACCAATCTCCAGCCTTGTTTGGAATAAGCCACTTGGAATAAGCCCTTCTCTAGAGCTTATCTAGAGCAAGGATCTAGAACCCATCTCCAACCTTGCTTAAAGTGAGATCAGGAGAGATGCCTGGAACAAGATAACTAGAATTTCTTACTAGTCTTACATACTTTGAGGCAACTAGAGCTTTTTCCTAGGCTCATTTGAAATGCATTTAGTGTGAGACATACTTATTAAATATCACCCAAAGGAAGACTTAAAAACCTTCCCTAGGCTTGAACAAAGCAAGATCCAGATCTGTCCAGAGAAAAGACATCTAGACTGCTTTCCCTGTCTCCCTTGAACCAAGACATCTTGTATGAGATTTCTTAGTTTTGCTTGAAGCAAAATACCTAGACCTCTTCCCCATTTGTGCTTAAAGCAAGACACTTGGAATCCTTCTTCCATTTTGCCTGGAAGGAGATACTTAAAAGTAGAGGATTTATTTTTATCCAGACTTGCCCAGAATAAAAAAAATATCTGGGACTCTTCCTCCATCTCCCCAAACTCCTGGCTAGTGACCCCAACCAAAAACAACCAAGGAAACTCAAGAACAAATCCAAGGAACTGTGGCAGATGGAAACAAACCAAAGTGTTTGAGGAAATGAAGGATTGAGCTAAAAAGAGGAAAAAAAAAACCAAATCATAATAAAACAGACAATGGCAATAATAATCATAATTGTAATAAAGAAAGAAAGACGGACAGATAGAACGAGCGCCTTCCAGAAAACTCCCAGTCTGGGTACGTACCTTCCACTCTTCAACTGCTAATTTATAAAGACTTTCTTACGAGGGAAGGACAGAAACTGAGCTAGGAGGCCAGACCAAGCTCGTGATGGGTCTCTGGAGGCTAGGATGGCTCTTCTTGGTGCTAAGCTAAGCTTTACCACCCACACTGAGTACTGGGAAACCCAGAGAGGAACACATAAAGGCTTCTCTGGGAAGGACTCAAGATGGGGACTTAGGCCCAAGGATTCAAATTGCTCTGCTTGGCCCCAGAGGGCAGAATTAGGAGCAATGAGGGGAAAGTGGAAGAGAGGCAGATGCTGCCTTGACATATGGGAAAGGAAAATTTTCTAACAATGAAAACTTCCCAAAACGAAATGCACAGCTTTGACAGGTAATGAGCTCCCCATCAGAGGTATTTGGACAGAAATTGGATGACCCACTTTCGAAGGCTGTCATAGAGGAAGTCCCTTAGAGTTCTGACATGCCCTGATTCTACTGGGGTGCACGGGAGGGTTCCTGCCCCGTCATGCGTCCGTGGTCTTGGGTCAGAGGACAGAGCATTAGGAGAGAGCTTAGGGGTCCTCTATTTCATCCAGAGAGAGGAAGGGGCTTTCTAGGAGTCCCTCCACTGTAGGCACCAGGCTTTCCAGATGGCTCCAAGAGCATCGAGAGATATTTACCAGGATGAAGAAGAACGAGCCATCCTGAGCCTCCCGTGTCTGATGAAGGTGGTTGTTTTTGTTTTTTTTTCCTTTCAGAAACCCACTGCAGAGAAGGTCTGGCCTCAACCTACCCTTGCCATCCGGGCCTAAGGGGGCTGAGCCCCACTGTGACATGCCTGGCCTTCCTGTCCTCAGACTCACTGTGCCCATTCCTTGGACCCACTCACTCACTCACCCGCTCTGATCCAGGAGGGCCCAGCCTCATCCCCCAACCCAGAGAGCAGGGCCTTGTGCTCAGGGCCTGGCCTCCTCCTGATGATAACCATGGGGCGCTGAGGCGGGGAGGGCCTGGGGGAGGGAGGGGAAGGAGAAAGGGAGCGTCTTCCTCCCTCCCCACCCTGCCCCCCGCGGCCAGGGGGCCCCACAGGAGAGAACGGATAGTTAGCTGCTCAGAAATGGACCCCGAGGGCCAAGCAGGCTGAAGCTACTTCCTGGGGGAGCTCAGGGCACCATCAGTTTCCTTCACAACCCAGCCCAACCTGCGTGACTGCTAGGGAAGGGGTCCGGGTCCTGATGTGCAAAACCAGAGTCTGTGCTTCAGAGCGTTTTACAGAGTGGGCACAGACCATCTTGTACCATTCCCCCGTTTGACAGATGGGGAAACTGAGGCTCCTAGAGGGGGGGAGGCATGCTCACGTCAGAGATTTGAGAAGGGACCGTCTTGTACATCTTGTCTCATTTGACAGATGGGGAGACGGAGGCTCAGAGAGAGAGAGAGGAGGGGGCCTTTCAAGGTTGTATAGTGAAAGATTCTCTCATTTCAGAGGAAAAAACTGAGGCTAGACAGGGAAAGTGACTTGCTCAGGGTCACACATAGGGAGCAGAGGCGGGCTTCAATCCAGTCTCACAGCTAGGGAGGGGAAATGCAGGGCTCTGGGAGTCCTGGTGCAGCGTGTGTTCTGCCCCCCACTCTCCTGCCAGACCCTAAGAGGAGAGTCACTGGGGGGCCGGGGCTAGGGCAAGGGGCCCCACTCCTGGGATGGAGGAGTCGGGGAGGGGGTGCACGCAGGGTGAGCTGTATTTGTGAATCTGCTTGAGCCCAGCCCGTACTCACCTGAAATGCCATCTTTTACAGGTTCAAAGTTGACTGCCCAAGCCACAAGGATGGCCCTTACTGACCTCGGACGGAAACACGTTTTTTAAACCTTTAAGTACCATAGACTCGGCGCATCCTATGAGGCTCCAGGAATCGGCTGGGGGAGAAGGGGGAGGGGGAGGAAACGGGAGGAGAGGGAAGGAAGCCCCATCTCGGGGGGGGGGGGGGGGGGGGGGGGGCTGTGGGGTTGGAGAATGAGCCCGGCGTGTCCCAGGCCGCCGGGCTCCAGCAGCTCCAAGTCCTCTCTCTGGGCTCCCTGAGCCAGGTACCGACGGAGCCCTCCCGGCTTCCCTGGCCTCCCCCTGCATGGACTCGGCCCAGGATGGCTCTGGTCGGCACCAGCGGCCACACTGACAATGCCCCCAGCACCGGGGGGAGTCGGCGCTGATGACTACAGGTGTGTCTCTGGTACTTGAAGGGTTTAAAAATTCCAGCTTCTTCAGAAAGACAGGGCATACTTTACCTTTAGTTTAATGGATTTAACGGAAGGAAGGGATGCTGGGGCAGAATTGCACGTCAGAGAGACGGGGAGAGAAAGGCTTAGGAAGGACTCGCGCCCTCCCCTCGGCCACGCTGGGGAGGGGGGAGCAGAAAGCAAGCCTGGGGCCTGGGAGAGCGGAGCACCCAGGGGGATGGCAGGGCAGACGGATGGAGGGGAGCGAGGGGAGGAGAAGGCTAAGGAGACTGGCTGTGTGGAGAGGGCCGACCCCGAGCATCGTTTTAACCGTGATAGCTAGTATGTGTAGGGCCCTTTAATGTTAGCAAAGCGCTGTACAAGCTCAAAACAACCCCGGGAACTATGGGCTATTAGTATCCTCTTTTTACAGAGACAGAAGTGCCTTGACCAGGTCCACAGAGCAGGGAATCGTCTAAGACTGGATGTAAACTTGGACCTTCTCCACTACAAGGTCTACTTTCTAGCTACGGCCCCAACTAGCTGGCTGAGAAGTCAAAGGAGACCTTTGTGGGGCCAGGCTTTGAGCCCGTGCCTTCCACCCAACACGCTGGGGCTCAAAGAATCTGTTCTAGTTATATAGTCCCTATAACCTGACACCCCGGAGACGTCTCCTTCCCTTTGCAGAGTCCCAGTTCTCTGCACCTGCTCCCAAATTCTGGGGAGCTGCCATCAACCTAAGTGCCTCCTCCCAGAGGCAGAGAATTCTGGGATTGGCACCATCTCTGCCTGGGCCCCTGCGCCCACTGATCCTGAGGCCGACCCCAGATCAGGCAGCATCGGAGGACTTAGAGGCACAGTGGCCTCTGGTACTGTCTAGGTGAACCCCCTTCCTGGTACAAGGGAAGAAATGATGGGTGACTTGTTCACGGTCATCCCACCAGTGTGGTGCTTCCAAATTAAGGGCAGCCTCACTCAAGTTATGGAATCTCTAAGAGATGGCAAGAGGAAGAAAAATGATGCAAAATCGATTCCAGGTGGGATAGGAATCCTGGCCTTTGCCAAGTCCTTTGTTCCCTATTTTATTTTTCAATATTAAATATTTCCCCTTTCTCTCCCCCCCTCTTCTCTCTCTTTCCCCCTCCCCCCTCTCTCCCTCCCTCCCTGTCTTTCTCTTTGTCTCTCTCCCCTTCCCCCTCTTCTCTCTCCTCTCTCCATCTCTTTGTCTCTCTCCTCTCTATCTCTTCCCCCTCTCCCTCTTCATCTCCCTCCCTCTCTTTCTCTCTGTCTCTCCCCTTCTCCTTCTCTCTCTCTCTCTTCCTCTGTCCTCCCCCTCCACCCCCCTTTGAACGAGACGATGCCAGCCTCCCGAAGGGTCTTAGAGAGTTCTCAGAGGCCGGCCCTCTCCCTTATATTTAGTGTGGGTGTGCGTGCATGCTGCCTCTTCTGTACTGAAGGGACTATTTCATGCATGTGCTTCAGTCTCCTAGGAGAGTGTGCTCTGTGACTCTGGGCAAATCATCTGTAAATGGAAATAACTTGTAGTGTCCCTCTCCCAGGGTGGTAGTGAAGATCCACTGAGATACTACATGAATGATGTTTTCTAAATCTTCAGGCATTCAATAAATGCGGCTACAAGAATAATAATGTGTGAAACACAAGTGGATGCTGCATAAATGCTTGCTGCTTGAGTGATCGTCCTGCTTGGGGGTCATCTCCTCCCATCAGTGGGGTAACGCAGCGGGGTCTCCCTGGAGAGGAGGTCTGTGGCCAGGGCTGCCTCTCTGTGCTTTGGGCTTGTTCTTGACCACACACAGCTCAGGGCCGAAGATGTAACCCAGGGGGGATGAGGGGAGATGGGAAGAGAAGGGAAACACAGAACAACCTGGCCAGCGGCCCCTTGTGTAGTAAGGGGGACTTCAGTATAGGACGGTGTTGTTGGATACAAGACTATGGCCCACAATCCATTAAACTAAATAGCTGGACTGCCTAGACTGGAACCTGGGGGGGGGGGTCACGGGTCCACCCCCCCATCCCAAGATCTTAAGTGAAACCAAGTTCTGGCAGGAGCCCAAGTTTACACTACTGTTAACAAGCAATGCCAGGTCAGAGACCATGAATTCGGGAATCCCTCCACAACCCCGGGCTGCCTCTGTTTCTTCAATCCCTTAGCTGTGACAGGAGAACGAAGGGCCAGAAAGGGGCTCTAGCCCAGCCCCCCCAAACTCTTCACACTGACAGCCCCAAGCCTCGGTGCTATAGGGCATTACTCCAGGTGGTCCCACCTTCCCTTGGGACACATTTCAGAGACTCACAGAACTAGAGGGGACTCTGGAGACCAGTTAGTGCACACCCAATCTCTTCCCCACATTCCCTTCACCTTCTCCCATTTTGCAGATGGGGAAAATAAGGCCCAGAAAAGAAAAGAAAAGGGACTTGCTAAGGCTGTGCTTCAAGTTGATGGCAAATGAGAGGCTTAAATCTAGGTGTACTAAATCCCATGCCAAGTGTCATTGTCTGTTGTGTTCCAAGGCTTGGGAGCTGGACTAAGCCAAGGGCTTGGAGGGTAGGAGAAGAGCTCTCTGAGTGTCTCCCTGCCCCACAGCCCCAGGAGAGCCTGGGGAAGGGGATAGGGGGACTCTGACACGATTCCCTCCCCCCACTGTCAGCTACCCTCTGGCCCTGACGACTGGTCCTTTCTTCCTCCTCTCCCCGTGAGGATGGGTCCATTCCACAGGCCCGAAGCTCTCTGGGATGGGCAGGTGGAGTGGGACTGGGAGGGGGGCCCTGCCTGGCTCCCCTCCCTCACAGTAGGGCCGGGACAGGAGAGACACCTACTAGACTGGAGAGTGCGCTGCCTGACCTCCGAGGTGAAGGCCCCCAGGCCTTGTGCAGAGCGGGCTGCCAGGCGGAAGGTGTACTCAGTATTGGGCTTCAGGTCCTCCACGATGAACCAGGTGGTAGGTCCAAAGTTTTTCCCTACCTAGGATTGCAGAGGGTATAGAGAGATAAGGGAAGGAGGAGGATAGAGGAGTAGGGAGGGAGAAGGAAGGGAGATGAGGAAGGAGAAAGGAGATGAAGAGAGAGGAAAGAAGGAGGAAGAAGGAGGAGAGCACAGAAGAGGCAGAGAGAGAAAAAGGAGAGGGGTGAAGAATAAGAAAGGAGGGAAGGGTAAAAGGAGAGGGGAAGAGAGAGAGAGGGACGGAGAGAAGGAGAAGGAGGAGGAAGAGAATGATAGAATAATGGAGAGGGAGAGAGAGGAGGGAAGGTGGAGAAAGAATAAGAAAGAGATGGAGAGTGAGAGTGAAAGAATGAGAGAGAGAGAGAGAGAGAGAGAGAGAGAGAGAGAGAGAGAGAGAGAGAGAGAGAGAGAGAGAGAGAGTGAAAAAGACAGAGAGTTATTGATTATTTCTACTAGATTTTTAGTTGATTTCCTTGGATTCTCTTAGTATACCATCATGTCATCTGCAAAGAGTTTAGTTTCCTCACTGCCTACTTTGAGCTCTTCAATTTCTTTTTCTTCTCTAATTGCTAGAAAGACACAGAGTGATAGAAACCCCATAGCAAATCTAGGGGTTGGTTTCATTGAGGTCATGGTACCTTCTGTAGCTTGACTTGGCCCTGGTTGAGCCATTCCTCCCACCCCCTACCCTCACTTTTCCCATTCTTCCCCAAATCCCACATCCTACAGGATGGTACCTCTTTGCCATGGTCTCCTTCCCGGTAGAGTAGCTCATACATCACTATACTCTCCTGCCGAGGAGCACTCCAGGTCAGGCTGATGCTGGTCTCTGACTTAGCTTCTGCCCGGAAGTTCATGGGCTGTCCAGGTACTGGCAAGTCAGGGGTGACCAGAAGGTAAGGAAGTTGAGAAAAAGACAAAAATGGATGGGGAAGCCTTATCCCAAACTGTCCCTTTCCCTCTTTCCCCACCTGAATTATAGGTTTTATAGTTGGATGGGGCCTTCATAAACATCTCTAGCCTTGACCCTCTCATTTTACAGGCCAGTGAGGTGAAGATGAATATTCCAGGCCACTCATCTTTTGGGTTTTATTATTTTATTTTTTAACCTTTACCTTCTGTCTTAGAATTAGTTCTGTGTATTGGTTCCAAGGCAGAAGAGTGGTAAGAACTAGACCAGTGGTTCTCAACCTTTCTAATGCCGTGACCCCGCAATACAGTTCCTCATGTTGAAGTGACCCCAAACCAAAAAATTATTTTGGTGGCTACTTCAGAACTGTAATTTTGCTACAGTTATGATTCAGAATGTAAATACTTGATATGCATTATGTATTCTCATTGCTACAAATTGAGAGGTTGAGAACTGCTGGACTAGACAATGGTGGTTAAGTGACTTGCCTAGAGTCACACAGCTGGGAAGTATCTGAGGCCAGATTTGAACCTGAAATCTCCTGTTTCTGGGCCTGACTCTCTATCCACTGAGCCACCCAGCTGCCCCAGCTTTTAGGTTTTAGAAGGGGGATCCAGGGCTTATACAAAGACCATCCCATTTCCAGCCCCAATTCTTGGGATGACGGAGGGGTGACACCTCTAACCAGTGACTTACCTCCCTGCTGCGTTTTGACCTGGATGGGATCCGAGAGGGGTCCATCACCCACAGAGGTGAAGGCCAGGACTCGGACCGTGTAGGTCTCATCCTCTAACAGACTGCCCACGGTAGTCAGGAGACTGTCATCCACATTGTGCTTCTGCCAGTTCCCAACAGGGTGGTCAGGCTCCATGGTGTAATAGACACGATAGCCACGGATCAGGCCATTGGGTTCCACTGGCTCCTCCCACTGGATGATCATGGTGGTGGCGCTGAGCATGCGGCCCTGCACATTTCGGGGGGCGCTGGCCGGGGCTTGCTCCCCGGTCCGGGTCACTACTGACTCGCTGGGAGGACCCTGTCCTATGGTGTTGACGGCCGACACCCAGATCTCATACTCCGAGTTGGGGCTGAGGCCCCCAATGCTGTAGCGGGTGGTGGTGATGTCCTCTTTGATCTGATAAGGGCCATCCTGGCTCTTGGACTTGTACTCAATGACATAATAGGACACGGGGTCAGGATTGCCTGAGTCCCATGTGATGGTGATGCTGGTGGCCGTATTCTCTGTCACTACTGGGGTTCCAGGGGCCTTGGGGAGGGCTGGGGAGCAGGAGAGATCAGTCAGTCAACCGACAACCATCTATGGCCCACCTACCAAGTGCAAAGCACTCTAAATACAAACTTGGGAGCATGTGGCAAAGAGGAGAGCTTCCTTAGGTCACCTGCCTGCTCAAAAAACTTCAAAGGCTCCCCACTGCCTAGAAGAGGACATACAAATCCCCTCCACTGACATCGGAGGGCCTGCCCTCTGCAGCTTGGCACCAACCTCTTTCCAGGTCTGAAATGCCCTCCCTAGTCTTTGTGCAGAGATCCTTCTCTTCCTCCTGGACCCAGGAGCATTCCCTCCCCTTCATCGTTCTAGGAAGCCTTCTCTGATCCCTTCTCCCCTCCTCTACCTCACGTAGCCCTTTGTTTCACACTTCTAGGATATACATCACAGAACATGAAATAAATAACCACTGATGGCCTCCTCTGCCTGGAATGACTGGAAGCCCAATGGGGGTCTTATTTAAGCCCAGTGGCTACTTCTAGTTCCAAGGACAGCACTCTGCACCCAGTGGATGCTTAATACATTTAATAAATAAATCAAAATGAATTCTGATAGTTCTCCACTCTGGCCCAGAGAGCTGTCACCAGTGGGTCAGTTGGGAAAGGGGAGTCTAGGTCACATAACACTTAGGCTACATTTGCTGAGGGATGGGTTGGAGATCCCAAAGAGGAAGTGGCCCTTCTTTGGTGCTTCAAACCAATCTTGTGGTTGAGATTTTATCAGACTTATTTTTCAGGTGGAAATTGAGGTCAGAGGAGGAGGAATGGCCTGTCTGAGGTCACAGAGAATGTCAGTGGCAAGGACAGAATCAGTGGACCACTGCCAGGGGATAATTCTGAGCTAGTGGAGGGCCCCTGGGGGCCACTTACACTTCACTGTAATCTGTGCCACGGCCTCGATGACACCCAGACTGGACATGGCCACGCATGTATAGTTGGCTGAGTCCTTGACATCGGTGAGCTCCAGGACATTACGCCCAACAGGCATGTCATCCTCGGGGGTCAGGTCCTCGGCCCCCTGCATCCACTTGACGTAGGGCATGGGGGAGCCCACGGCCACACAGGTGATGTTGACGTTACCTCCAGGCATAATCTCGTGGCTGACAGGCAGGATGGAGAAACGGGGGGCCACCCGGCGTACTGGGGATCAGGGGGAGTGGGGCCAGATGCACAAGGGGAGGAAACAAACAAAACAAAAAAAAGAACAGAAAGGAAAAGAAAGAAAGAAAGAAAGAAGAAAGAAAAAAAGAAAAACAGGGGAAAACAATTTCAATACAAAATGGGCTCTTTCCTCCCCCCCTTGAGTTTTTTAAAAAACAAAACAAAAAAAATTAAAGGAACAAAAATTAAACACAAATAAATAATAATATCAAAATAAGATACTTCACAAACAATATATATATATCATAGACACAAAGCGATATTTCATAGCAACAGGGCTCCATTGATCAAGGGTAGACCCATCACAGCACAGATAGTGACACAAAAATTTATCAGTCATTTCTCATCTTTACTGACAGATCCGGCTTCCCTCTCCCTAAATAGACAGATCTTCTTAGGGTCCGGTGTGTATGTGTGTGTGTGTGTGTGTGTGTGTGTGTGTGTGTGTGTGTGTGTGTGTGTGTGTGTGTGTGTAAATCTTCTACTCCTGACTGGGCTAATGGGATTATCTAGTCCCAACTCCCACACTCTAGGCTGGGGAGGCCTAGAAAACTTGGGGATTAAAGTGTGTGAATACAGGTATGTGTGTCTTGGGGTGGGGGGGATAGAAAGAGTATGAAAATGTGTGTGGATGCACAAATACTCTTGTGTACAACCGGGGAAAGTCCAGTGTCCCAGCCCCTAGGAATTGAGGGTTTCCTGGTCAAGGTGAGAAGGAAGATGCAGGCAGGAATCTTTATATTCGCTCTCTGAGGGGTGAGAGGGTGAATGAAAAGGCTGGTCGTGGGGATGTCAATACCACCTAGTTAGCAGAAGTTGGGGATGTTGGTGGGGAGATGACAGTGTCTTTGGGGAGCCTGTCCTAACCCTTCACACCCCCCTCCCCACCCTACCCGGGGACCGAGAGGAAAAGATGAGAAACTCTAATGAAATTTTTGTGGTTTTCGGGTATAGAAACCCTAACAAAGCCTCTTGAAGATCTGACAAGGTTCCATCGATAGATGCAGCTTTCAGAGTCACAAACATCATGCAAAATAGGTCAAGAGAGAAAGAGAGACAGAGACAGAGACAGAGACATAGGGAGGGGCAGAGAGAGAAAGAAACGGACAGAGGAGAGATAAAAAAATGCAAAGGAGTAGATCTTGGGGGGCCGCTAGCATATGCCCAGGTGGGTACTGGAGACAGGAAAGACAGACAGAGAAAAGAGAGCAAGGAAAGAGAGGAGAAAAAGAGAGGAGAAAAAGAGAGAAGGGGAGGGGAGGGGGAACCCACTTCAATGCTGCATACTCTTATTCTAGCTGATGTGAGACAATGTGGCATGTCACATTGTCACATCACAGCCCTGGCGGAATAATAAATAGAATAATTAATAATAATAATAATAATAAAGAGAAGAATAATCATAATCATAAACAAGGGTGATGGACTTTGGACGTTGAGAAGACAGTGACATGTTCTATGCATCTCCTTAGCTGAGAAGTGGATGCAGCCTTCGGACCTTACCCAGTAGAACATGAAGGCGGAGGGTGGGTTTCGGGGCCTCTGTTTTCTGAAGGTAGCCACCTCCTTCGGGGCTCCTGACCTCAGCCCCCTTCCCTAGCTACCCTCTGCCCAGTACCCCATACGGACTTCCTTGTGAAAGGCAAAGGATCTCAGGATTTCGATTTAGAGTGGAAAGGGATCTAGGAGAGCCCCTGGTCTAATTCCCCCCACGGATAGAAGGGGAAACATGGGCCTGGAGCAAGGAACAGGTTTGCTCAAGGCCACACCATGGATCTGGCTCTGGCCCTCTGACTCTCCAGCGGCAGAACCCTTTCCCATTCTATTCGGTTGGGAGGAAACCTTTTGGGAACCCAGGAGCTGCAAAAATCTCTTCTCCCAGAGCAGGGCTTATGCCATGGCATAGAAGATCCAGGTTAAAGTTTTTTGGAAGAGCCCTTGCCCTCTGGGAAGGCCCAGAGCCAGCAGTATGAGTTTGAGTCCCAGTTCCAACCCATACTAGCCAACTGATGATCATGGCCAAATCATCTTACCTCTCCTAAGCCTTAAGTTTCCTCATCCACCAAATGGGAAAAGTGAGGCTCGGACTACCTCCTCTATAAGGTCCTCAAGCATCATCATCATCATCACCATTATTATTAGAAGAGCTGGAGGAACTGTAATAGATCCCCCAGACCTCTGTCCCCATCCAGGTCCACACTCAGCCAACTATGGTTTTAGGGTTGGGGTTTACTAAAGATCCAAAGGGACCTGGCAGAGCCGTGCCTGGAATCCGGGGCTCCTGTCACACCTCCAGTTTTTACACTCGGAGCATGGACTGGAAGGTGACCCCCCTCCAAAAGATGCAGGGTGGACCAGGAGGCCTCCACATCCTGGCAAAGAAGGGGTGGCTGAAGGGTCTTTGATTTCTGCTGCAGTTGGTGCCCAAAGCTTAAGAATTGAGGGGTATAAGGCTCCTGTCTTCTATGCTACCCTTGACAGAGTGGACTTGGGGGTGCTGGTAATGAACTTGGGGGGCTCAGGAAGTGCACTGTCCTTCATTCCTCCCTGGCTCCTGGAAGAGGGTGATCATGGGGTGCTTGGCGAGGTTTTAACAACCTCCCTGCTTCAGCTCTTGGGCCTTCCCTGGACTCATCCTTTAAGGAGGAGGAATGGAGAAGGGGACTAAGGCTGCTGGTTGTATAACAAAGGGAGGCCCAGGGTCTCCAGCAGACAGGAACCCCTGTGGGAAGGAGAGGAGAAGGCCCAGGAAGCCCTACTGGGCAGGAAGCTACCAGCGTTTCAGAAAACGGAGTCCCACGAAAGCCCAGAGAGTCACACCGGAGACAAGATGGAGAGAGAGTTTAAATGGAACCCAACCGAAGGGCATGCAGACGGAGTGGAGGTGTGGAGGGCAGGATGAGTCTTCCAGGGGGGCGGTGAAGGGTGGTGGATGGGGAGGATGCTGTGCAGAAGGAGATATGTAACTTTCTGGAGGAGAGCCGGGGGCATGGAGGAGAGAAATGAGGGGAACGCCACTGGACAGAATCCAGTCGGCAGAGAGCATCCACAGCAACATACAAACACCAGCAGGTGGGATGCGAACGCTGAGTTGTCATGGAAACAGACACGACAGGAAATTCAAACTGAGGATTAATTAATCAAAGACAAAAAACAGAATTGACTAAAAAAATAAAACTAAGAGAAAGCATATCGGATGGGTGTGTGGGTGCTGAAAATCGGGGTCTGAAAGGAAAAGGGCTACTGTTTCCCTGGGGAGGGGGGCCCCCCTGGCAGAACACAAGCCTAGGCCCTGGGCTGGCCACCTCCAGGGATGAGGAAGGCCCAGAAGGACAGGCTAGTGGTGACCAGTTTTCTTGGGCTTCCTTCTGGGACCCAGCAAGTGTTTTTTTTTTTGTGCCTAGGATTGGAGGGGCCAGGAGAAAGGGGGGACTACCTCTGGGAGAGAAACCCCCATGCTGAATGAGAAGAGCCAACAGAGACTGGGGAATCAAAAGACTTTGTTTTTTCAAGTTGGCCTTTGTGGTTGGAGCTTGGGGCCACAGTGCATGGGACAGGCAGGATCTTCCTGGAGAAAAATTAGGCAAACTAGCCCAGGCCTCAGTGTGTGTTCCCCCAGTGCTACCCAGAGCCTCTCCACAAAAATCCTCTGACTAGCTCTTTGTTAGCCACAACTGGGTCCCTGGCCCACTGTGAGGGAGGAATATGGTACAGGGATTCTAGGAGTTAAGAGCTAGAAGGAAGGCTTCACAGAGATCATCTGGGGTCCTCCTCCGATTTTACAGATGGAGGAAATGAGGCTCAGACAATGTCAGTGGCTTTCCAAAAGGTCACAGTGAATGGCAAAGCTGTGATCGGAACCCAGGTCTTTTAGAGAACTCCAAATCCAAATGCCTTCTACTACAGCCAGGCCAGGATTTTGAATTCTTTGAAAAGAGACGTGGGAAAAGTGCCAGATCAAGGGAAATGCCCAAGAGAGGGAAATTCCCTGTTATCCCTGGGGAGGGGATATGGGATGGGGTGAAGACCATGGAAGAGGTCAGTGTTCAAAATAAAGGGCCCCCCAGTGATAGGAATCTGGCCAGGTGACCACAATATGGGAGCTATTGGGAAGATAACTGGAGGGTCAGGCGAGGGGTGGCTATGAGGGCCATTGCAGGTACTAGGCAGAGAGTGGGCACCATTTTGGAACAGGTTCAGAAAGTGGGTACAAACAGGGTGGTCCCATGGCTCTCAGGGAGCACTGTGACTGTGCCTTGGTGGAAGAATCTGCTCCAAATCAGATGGTTAGCTTATTTAATGGCTGTTAGCACATCCAAAGGGGATTTAAAAATGACTCTACTCAGTCTTGTGAGCCAAAGGGTCATAAAGCTAAACAAATAACAACTATCATTTGAACCTGGGTCCTTCAACTTTGAATCTATGGCTCTTCTCTCCATATCACACAGTATGTCATAGTTGAAAGGAAACCTTACTGCAAAGGTTCTTAACCTGGGGTCCACAAACCCCCAAAAGGGTCTGTGTATTGATTTCTGGTGGTCTATGAATTTTTAAAAAATTGATGACTGTATTTTGATTTGATTGCTTTTTAAAATCCTCTATACTTTATTTTGTGCATTTAAAAACATTCTTTTGAGAAGGGGATCACAAGCGTTACTAGACTGAATGCCAAAGGAATCCAGAATGCAAAAAATGGTTAAGAACCCCTGACTTAGAACAGAGAAGAGCAGAGTCCAGACCATCTGGTTTGTCCCCCTAAGTTTGTTGATAGATGAAGATGGAGTACAATGAGAGAACAAAGCCAGTATCTGAACCCAGGTCCTGTGAGTCCACACTGAGGGCCCAACTCACATTGTCATGCAAGTAAGACCCATCTATTTTGCCCAATGGCTTCTGCTCAGCCTTCTCTTCAGATGGCTTTCACTGTCTTTTTGGTGTCTAAGCTATGCTTAAGAATACAGGCGCCTGAAAGGCTTCTGGCAGCTGGCATGGCTCAGATGTTCAATAAATAACCCTAACAAGTGGCCATTCTGAAGGGCCCACAGCCCTAACATGAACTAAAGCCATCCGCTAGATGAATAAATTGCGGGTTCAGGAAAAGATGTGTCACACCAGCTAGGATCAGCTGGTGCCCATCCCAGGTCCTGCCCATGGTAGGTGCTACATGAAGGATTGCCCCACTGGGCTTCATCAAGTGTCCTTGGAATATTTCCCTGATGCATTTGTGGGCCATGCATTCCTTCTTATATGGCTTTCTGCCCTTCTGGGGACCCCTCTGAGGCCTGGTTAGGTTGCAGCCACCAAGGAGGATCTTTAATCCTTTTGCACCAGGCAGGCATATGGGCGGAGGTTGCTGAGCCAATGGTCAGGGTCCCAGGAAATGGGGGTGGTGGTGGTGGGGTGGTCGAGGCTGTGTTCTGCCAAGTTTGGGCTCAACCCATCACTGACCCACCCAACATCATTGCCCCCAGCTGCAGAAATTGAGGTGTGGGTTAGAGAGGAAGGCAGGTATGGGGCCTGCGAGGCTGAGAGGGCCCCGGAGGACCCACACCCACGGTTACCGACCTGACTGGAGGGTCCAGGCGGGTTAATTTGGCAACACCAGCCTCTGTCCTCAGCATGCTCCCGGGGAGGGATCCGGCTGGCTCCGGCTTTTCCAATCCTTCACCGATTAGCCAGCGTCCCGGTGGGGGAACCCACTGGGGTGAAGGAGGGCAGGAGGTGGGCCGGAAAGGGGGAGGAGGTGGTGGTGAGAGAACCTGCCGCTTCAAACCCCGATTCACATGAAAACCAACTCAAAACCGGTCAAAGCAATAGGAAGAGACCCCCCAAAAAAGGAAGAGCGAGGAAACCAAACCAGACCAAAAAGGGGTCAAGGGGGAGGGGAAAAGGGGTGAGGGTTTGGGGAGGGGAGAGGGAGAAATCAAAAGGTGAAGTGATTTGGTTGAAGCACTAGGAACGAAATCAGTGTTAACATCTCAACATTCAGCAAGCCACTGCTCCAATGGGGTGAGAAGGCGGACAGTATTGGCCATTTTGGGGAGAGAGGAGCTATTCCATCTTACTCCAAAATGAGGATGGGGGGAAGGAGCATGGTGGACACCAAAGTAATGAACAGCCTCTAGAGTATTAGTGAAGCTTAGATTACACCTGTCGGGGTTGGGGGGTGGGGGCAAGGGCTGCCCCCACTGCCCAACTCCAGGCCCTGCCCTTTCATCAGGCCCACATCTGAGATTGGGACCCAGTGTTCTGACTTCGTACCTCAGCTGGTCCCCAGAGGATGATCCCACTGTGTATCCCAGCCTCTTGCCCCCATTCACGGTCCTTATTTCTCCACCTGTCCCCATCCCACTCCCCCAGCTACCTCCCACCCAGATTCAAAGTCAGAACAGATGGATCCAGGCATATCAGCAACTGGGTTGAGGAGGATATGCTTTTCATTTGACCCTGGGTGATGGTGGTGACAGTGGTGGTGGCAGCTTTTGAAGTCTTTCTTGCTTTGGGAGTTCCCAACACTGGAAATGTCTTTCCTTTATTTGCTGGTTGGTTTTGGTAATTTTTTTTTAAACCAAGACAGAGATCCAAAGAATCTCAGTCTTAGCTGAATTCCAATCCCCCTCACTCCCGCACTGCTGAAGACCAGATGTGGGCATCTGTTGGGGGTGGGGGGATTCCACTTTGATTGTGACAAGGTGTAATCTAATTCCCTCCCCTCCCTCCACTAAAACAGAGAGAACAGCAGTGCAAGGTTATGAGATACAGGCAGGCAAGAGAGTCCCAGGTCAGTACAGCACAGTGTTCCTGTGGGGAGCCTTGAGCATTGGTTTTGTCCTTGAGAAATCCCACAGATATATAGTTTGGGGAGGGGGTGTCCAGGGGTTGGAGCAGAGAGATGGTGACTTTGGGATGTGAGGGGTCAAGATTAGGAGAAAAAGTAAGGGAGGGTGTGAGAGGGAGAGGGAGAGAGAAAAAGGGGGAGGAGAGAGAAAAAGTGAGAGAGAGAGAGAGAGAGAGAGAGAGAGAGAGAGAGAGAGAGAGAGAGAGAGAGAGAGAGAGAGAGAGAGGGAGGGAGGGAGGGAGGGAGAAACAGAGAGAGAGAGAGAGAGAGAGAGAGAGAGAGAGAGAGAGAGAGAGAGAGAGAGGGAGGGAGGGAGGGAGGGAGAAACAGAGAGAGAGAGAGAGAGAGAGAGAGAGAGAGAGAGAGAGAGAGAGGGAGGGAGGGAGGGAGGGAGAAACAGAGAGAGAGAGAGAGAGAGAGAGAGAGGGAGGGAGGGAGGGAGGGGAGGGAGAGACAGAGAGAGAGAGAGAGAGAGAGAGAGAGAGAGAGAGAGAGAGAGAGAGAGAGAGAGGGAAGGAGGGAGAGACAGAGAGACAGAGAGAGAGAGACAGAGAGAGAGAGAGAGAGAGAGAGAGGGAGGGAGGGAGAGACAGAGAGAGAGACAGAGAGAGGGAGGGGAGGGGAGAGAGAGAGAGACAGAGAGAGAGAAGAGAGAGAGAGAGAGAGAGAGAGAGAGAGAGAGAGAGAGAGAGAGAGAGAGAGAGAGAGAGAGAGAGAGAGAGATCTCAGAGCCCACACACCTGGAAGTGAGAGTTCGGAGAGATAGGAAGGTCAGGTATATTCAGAGAGTGAGGCCCCAGAAGGTTCAAGCAATTTCTTGGGTGGGAAGAGAATGACGTTAAGTCCTTCCCTTCTCTACTATCTGTGGGTTCTGATCTCAAGGGTCCAGTGTGGGGTGGGCCAATAGGAGTAATTTTCAGATGAAAGGTTTAAGAAAACTCCAAGTTCTAGAGTAATTTTCAGATGAAAGGTTAAGAAACTCCAAGTTCTACTTGCTGGGAACCATGGAAGAATTATCAAGTGGGAAAGGGGGCAGGGAGTTATGGCTTTAATATCTTTAGCTTTTTTACTTAGTGAAGTCATCTGAACTCCAAGAGTTTTCTCTGAGAGATGTCTGGATTTCTGTGTTTAAAAGCAGAGATTGCCTAAAATTGCTCTTAATTACCTCTTTCAACACTGGGGGTCACTTTCAAGGCCACTGGGATGAGCAGTTGATGACAGTCTCTCAGGATTTGGATACTATCTACCCTCTGATGTCTTCCTACTTCTTGCTGTGTCTGGTCTAAATTAGGCTATGTTCAAGGCCCTCTCCAATCTGGCCCACTTCTTGTTCTCTGCTCCTGACATGTAAGGCCCTCTGTAACTGCTTCCCTGCCCCCCCCTAAGCCCTGTCTCCCAGAAAGTGTCTCAATTCTTAGAAACTTGTTGTCTTCACTATCCCTTATTTGTGCCATGCTGGCAAGAATGGTAAAGGACCTTAAGAAATAATTTACTCAAATCTATTCATTTTGCAGCTAGGGGAAACTGAAGTTCAGAGAGAAGGCATAAATTATGCCAAGATACATAGCTAGAAATTGAGCCTGGGTCTTCTGATGTCAGATTTCA